>NW_026923805.1:0-22297 GCF_032062105.1 Saccostrea cuccullata | reverse complement strand
TAGTTAGTTTATATAATACCCAGGAGCAGAGAAGAAGATTTTCAAAGAAATAATGCATTTTCACTGTATAATCAATAGAGCCCCACCCTAACACCAGAACCCCTGACCCTGGGGCCATTAAATTCAAAATTTTGGTAGAGGCACTCCTGCTCATCATAACTATGTACTTAGTTAGTTTATTTAATACCCAGGAGCAGAGAAGAAGATTTTCAAAGAAATAATGCATTTTCACTATATACTTATTTAGCCCCGCCCCAGCACAAGAACCCCTGACCCCAGGGCCATGAATTTCACAATTTAGGTAGAGGACTCAATGCTGATTACAATCATGCAAACAGTTTGACTGCTTGATGTCCAGGAGTAAAGAAGAAGATTTTTAAAGATTGCATTAATCTAAGTGGTTTTGGCCACACCCCCCAGGCACCAGGGGGGCAGGGATCATGAAATTCACAATTTTTGTTACCCTTCACCCATAGATGCTTTGTGCCAAATTTGATTGAAATTGGTTCAGTGGTTGCAGAGAAGAAGCTGAAAATGTTCAAAAGTTTACGACCGATTGACGACGAACGACGGACGACGAACGACATAGGACGACGGACGAAAACAGATAGCAATAGGACACCTGAGTGACTCAGGTGACCTAATAATGCATTACCACCTGATTTATTCAATAGCCACCCCATCAACTCCTGACTCAGGGGCCAAAATATGCAGAAGTTGGAAAGAGATATCCTTGTTCATCTTTAAACTACACATATATGAACTTTATTTATCTGCTAAATACAAAAGAGCATACCAAAAAGATTTTTCAGATAAATAATGCACCTTCACAATACTAGTAATCAATAGACCCCCTCCTACGGAATGTCTCACCCTGGGTCACAAACTGGAAGAGGTAATCTTAATTATTGTTATAATCCATGCAACCATTTTACCTTCTTTATAAAAATTATACAGGAAGAAAGAATTTTTTTTTTTTAAAGATAATGTGAATTTTCTGTATGCCTCAAAATGGTAATTGATTCTCACAGATATTGTTTAAACTGATGTTAACACAGTTGTATTAAGTTAAACTACATTTTACAAATATGACCAGTACAGTATTGAAAATAATCAGTTGGCATTTTTCCATGGCAACCAGTAAACCAGAAATGCAACCTAATGTCAAACAAGAGGCCCTGAGGAGCTACATTGCTCAACTGAGGACTGCAGCTAGGGAATAATCAAAATCAGTTACCTGTAAGTACTAATATACTAAATATACGCGTACTTCAGCCAAGTTCAGGTACTGAGATATTCATGATCTGTCAGTGTCATAATACGTAGGCTATACTAATAGATAGTTTTCGATTGACCAAGAGTTACTTCCCGTTGGCCGCCATACTGGAGGTCCAAATGCTCATATTCCTTCATTGTTCAACCAATTTAAAATTTTTATATTTGCTATTTTGAATTAGAAATCATTATTTTTCTGAAGTATATAAATTTTTGGAAGCCTCCTTTATTTAAAAAAAATTATTTGATAAAGATTTTCCACCAAATATTTCTGCTATATTTTCTTAAACTTGGTAAGACAAAGAGGGAAAATCACTGAGTCGACCTCCAATATGGCGGCCAACGGGAGATAACTTTCGCTAAATTCAGGCCTATCGAAAACTATCTATATGATTAGCAAGTAGACAATCTTGCATTTATAAAAATGTGAAAATAAAATTTATAAAAAAGTGATTTAACGTAAATGGTCACTCTCTACCATCGGCTCTGCCTCATGCAGAGGTGTCTGAGAGAGGAACGAATGCCAAACAGAAGTCTGATTAGGAGACTAGAGCGCTACTGAATCAGTCTGAATCTGTAGATTCCTTTTTAACAAAAGTAATCCACTGCCGACGGAAATCTGGTCTAATCTCTTTAAGATGTGCAGCCCACTGCCAACGCAAAACTTCCCCGTTCTTTTCTTCGACATAAGATACTTTGCTTCGTGAAATTCTGCATGTCACACTCATGACGTCATACACGTCACTTCCGGTATACAGCTAATTTCATTGCGAGCTCTCAAGGTGTGAACTAAGCTAATTTTAGTAATATCTCTAATCAGCGAGAGAGTTAGTAGTTGCGCTGTATATAATTTTACTCGTAATTAAAATGACTATCGAACTATGTTAAAATGTAAATCCTACCAAGTCTTTCTTTAAAATAATCTTTATTTTTTCTTATTTGTGTTGCCTTTTATTCTATTTTTTATCTTATAAATAATTCTTGAAACGCAATAAAATTAAAAAACAAAAGAATGGTTAACTAAAGTTTAGTCATATTTACAATTAATCAATCAATCAATAAATATATATTAGTTAATAAAATTAAAGTACAAATTAAGCTGTTTGAAAGGAGTTTTCCACTTAAGTATTATAATGTATTTAGGCCTAGCCCCCCCCCCCCCTTTCAAATTGCTTTCGACGCCTATGGTGTGTTGTTCGCAATGCCCAGGAAAATTGTTTACGAAAGCTGTGAAGTGGGTACCTGTCACAAATTTCTTTTGATATTCATGAAAATCAAAGGACCCCACCTTCAAAACACAGCTTCGCGTATTGTCTGTTGTAATTATCTGATATTTTTACACGTTGACACAAATACTAGTTACAGACCTAAGAGAATAGCTATAATTTACTTTTTAAGTAATGACGAGTAACCGGGGACTACAGATAATGCCTTACTGCGACTTGTTCTTTACATCAATGACCTCTTACTCTTTCAGAATAGTTTATGACTATCCAAACTACTTTTTTAATTTTTATTTATTTATGTATGGTTTTATTTAATTATTTTATTTTAATTTTATCGGGGGGGGGGGGGGGGGGGGGGGTCCCCACCCCCCCCCCCCCCCGGAATTTGAAGAATTATTAAATGTATACGCTAAAACAAGTAGAAATGACCTTTGAACCCCTAGAAAAAGCGGATGCCTCCTCGAAACACAGATGTATGTGAAAAGTCATTATAAGTCAAAGATTACCCCCACCCCTCCCCAACGAAATATAGGTTTTTCACGTTCGGGAAATGAGTTAACGTATTATTTTTTCTTTTGCTTGCCAAGAAATTTCTGGCTTGGAAATTTTTTGTGGTGGGTGGGTGGAAAGTCGACTAAGGGAATCATGCTGATAATTAACCAATCAAAATGAACTTATTCCTTTCTTTTGAGAATTTTTAAAAATATTTTCTTCAAGACCATTTTGACAACTCTGGTACCTGTACCTAATAAATTTTATGTATTTTGTAAATATAAATGTTTTTATAAAGGTTTTTGACCGAAACTATTTTTTTTCAGTGCATATATAGGAGGATACTTCACTAGAGATGTTTATAAAGACATTCGTGTCAGCCAATGTGACTGATATTGTTTAACAGCTGCTTATCAATATTTTTTTTATGAATGCAAATACACATGTACCTGATTTTTTTACGGAGAAGGAACGTATATTGCTTTTAATATATCGAAAATCGCTATTTCTGGGCATTGCATAATTCTTTTTAAAAAATTAAAACAAATTTTAAATGTAAAATAAAAGAAGAATGCTCGGTATTAAATATTATTTCAAATCAGTAGAATTGAATGCTATTACTGACATCTGAAGAAATAGGCTATAAAAGATTTGCATCACGTCTTTCTTCGTATGCACTTTAATTCTAAACACGACAGAATTTGCAATTTTTTGTGTATAAATTAATAATTTCTCTATACTTTGGAAACTCACATTAAATATTTCAGGACACTTTCCTCGAGCTCTTTTCTGCAGTTCCTCTGAAAGTTTAAGTCGATCCGAGCTGTTGTTTGAGCTTCACAGAGATTCTCTACGTTGCTATGATTTTGACTTTAGCTCACCTGAGCCGAAGGCTCAAGTGAGCTTTTCTGATCACATTTTGTCCATCCGTCTGTCTGTCCGTCCGTCCGTCTGTAAACTTTTCACATTTTCGACTTCTTCTCAAGAACCAATGGGCCAATTTTAACCAAACTTGCCACAAAGCATTTTTGGGTGAAGGGGGGTTAAAATTGTTAAAATAAAGGACCAAGTCCCCTTACAAGGGGAGATAATCAAGAAAAGACAAAAATAGGGTGGGGTCACTAAAAAATCTTCTTCTCAAGAACCACTGGGCCAGGAAAGCTGAAACTTATGTGGAAGCATCCTTGGGTAGTGTAGATATTAAATTGTTAAAATCATGACCCCCGGGGGTAGGGCGAGGCCACAATAGGGAATCCAAGTTTTACATAGAAATAATAGAGGAAAAATCTTTAAAAATCTTCTTCTCAAGAATCACTGGGCCAGTGGTGCTGAAACTTATATGGAAGCATCCTTGAATAATGTAGATATTAAATTGTTAAAATCATGACCCCCGGGGGTAGGGCGGGGCCACAATAGGGAATCCAAGTTTTACATAGAAATGTGTAGAACAAATCTTTAAAAATCTTCTTCTCAAGAACCACTGGGTCAGGAAAGCTGAAAGTTATATGGAAGCATCTTTGGGTAGTGTAGATATTAAATTCTTAAAATCATAAAAGGGAAGGCGGTAGTGGGGCATGATAGGTATAGCAAGAGGGGGAATCTGGTAAGAACTGCATCACCCAAGTTACTCAGGTGAGCGATGTGGCCTTGGGCCTCTTGTTGTGGTTGTGGGGTATTTTATTCTTAACCTATTTATCATTGGAGTTGAATCTTGTACCTTACTCCAAGACCTTAAGATTGATTGTGATCTTTGGATCAAAGGTCAAGGTAATTAAAAACCACCACCTCTTTACCTACTATCCTGCCAACCGAAATAAACATTGAAAGATGTTAAATTTCTAGATACATGTACTTCATGTTTCTTTTTACCCTTGGGACAAGGTCAAATGTTTAGGTCGATTTCAAGTTCAAAGGTCAAGGTCATTTATTTTGGTAAATAGCTAATATCAACATTTTATTTAGTTTACCAATGACCTTGCCATAAGTTCAAGTTCAAAAGATCTACATCAGTATGTTACATGTCTTGACATTAATTCTTCATGATCATCAGAAACTCAAGTTTATTGGTTGTTTAGTGCATTGAGTGCGCGCACATGTGCATGCACGTCCTTGCATTCAATTTTGATAGTAGCATAATGTAGGCATTCATTACATCTACTCATATTCGAAATTTCATCTGTGTTTTTTTAGAACCAAGAAAGTTTTAGGCATTTGAAGTTTTAGCCAATCAGATTGCAGCACACGTGAATGTGCGTGCGTTCATGATTATTCCTATATATGTCATGCTGTAGATCTTCATAATGTATGACTATGTTCAAAATTTCAAAGGATTTAGTTAAAAAAACAAGAAAGATATTTAGACTTTAGTTTCAACCAGTCGGAGCGAAGTGCATGTGCATGCGCATGATATCTTGCTATTTTGACCATGTCGTCTTGTCTTTACTACTAATATATTCTTATATTATGAGTTTCAAACCATTTCATCAAAAATTTAGAAAGTTACGGCTATTTGCACGTGCGCGCATATGCCCGCAAAATGACCTTCGTTCCGCACATCTACATAATATGCATAGCGACCCTAAAAAGGTTTTGAAAACACTCAGATCGGATGAGTAGTATATGAGAACAAAATAGCGGACAAAAAGGTTCCCAGAAAGAAGAAAAATCGGAAGAAAGTAAAAACAAGAGGCCCATGGGCCATATCGCTCACCTGAGCACTGTGGCTAGAAAAAAGTAGAAACTGTTTTATTTTTGACCCCCAGGGGTCATGATTTGAACAAACTTGAATCGACACTACCTGAGGATGCTTCCATAGAAATGTGATGAATTATGGCTTTGTCATTCTTGAGAAGAAGATTTTTAAAGAATTTTCCTATATATTTCTATGTAAAAGTTTGCTCGGCCATTTTGGCCCCGCCCTACCCCCGGGGGTCATGATTTGAACAAATTTGAATCTACACAACCTGAGGATGCTTCCATATAAATGTGATGAATTATGGCTTTGTCATTCTTGAGAAGAAGATTTTTAAAGAATTTTCCTATATATTTCTATGTAAAAGTTTGCTCGGCCATTTTGGCCCCGCCCTACCCCCGGGGGTCATGATTTGAACAAACTTGAATCGACACTACCTGAGGATGCTTCCATATAAATGTGATGAATTATGGCTTTGTCATTCTTGAGAAGAAGATTTTTAAAGAATTTTCCTATATATTTCTATGTAAAAGTTTGCTCGGCCATTTTGGCCCCGCCCTACCCCCGGGGGTCATGATTTGAACAAATTTGAATCTACACAACCTGAGGATGCTTCCATATAAATGTGATGAATTATGGCTTTGTCATTCTTGAGAAGAAGATTTTTAAAGAATTTTCCTATATATTTCTATGTAAAATTTTGGTCGGCCATTTTGGCCCTGCCCTACCCCCGGGGTCATAATTTGAAAAATTTGAATCTACACTACCTGAGGTTGCTTCCATATAAATATGATGAATTATGGCTTTGTCATTCTTGAGAACAAGATTTTTGAAGAATTTTCCTATATATTTCTATGTAAAAGTTTGGTCGGCCATTTTGGCCCCGCCCTACCCCCGGGGTCATGATTTGAACAAACTTGAATCTACACAACCTGAGGATGCTTCCATATAAATGTGATGAATTATGGCTTTGTCATTCTAGAGAAGATTTTTAAAGAATTTTCCTATATATTTCTATGTAAAAGTTTGGTCGGCCATTTTGGCCCCGCCCTACCCCTGGGGGTCATGATTTAAACAAACTTGAATCTACACTACCTGAGGATATTTCCCCATAAGTTTCATCTTTCCTGGCACATTGGTTCTTGAGAAGAAGATTTTTAAATCATGCCACCAAATTTTCATTAATTCCCAATTATTTCCCTTTGAATGAGGACATGGCCCTTCATTTGAACCAGCTTGAACCCCATTCACCCAAAAATGCTTTGTGGCAAGTTTGGTTGAAATTGGCCCAGCGGTTCTTGAGAAGAAGTCGAAAATGTGAAAAGTTTACAGACAGACAGACGGACGCCGGACAAAATGTGATCAGAAAAGCTCACTTGAGCCTTCGGCGAGCTAACAATAGGTTCCCAAACTCCGTTTGGGGACCATAATTAGGTGTTATATCCGCTCGAACACTGTAGCGAGTGTGGGAGCGGATCCAACACCTAATTTTAATTAGATTAAGTGGTATTTTTTTGGAAATAGGGTACTAATGGAAAAACTTCGACCCCCACCCCACTCACCGGACGAAAGAGGATTTTCAGAAATGGTCAATTTTTTTTTCAAAATTCTTTTTTCTCTTTGAATTAGCACCGCACCCCACCCCCACCGCCAACCACTTCCAATTTGCTTCCGACGCCAATGTTGCAGATTCGTTGAATAGCTAGCTTTTAGGCACATTTGGGTGAAACCAATGATTTTTCATACGTATTGCTTGAAGCACCAATGTGGCAACTATTGACACATTTCCCTCTAAGGATTTATATTATGTTGTTCAGAAGGTGGGTCCCAACCATTTGGAGCAAAACTTAGAACATGTCTTTATGGTTTGACATCAGCTGATGAGCTGTTTTTCTAAAATTTCGAAAGAATGAAAATAATGCATTTCAAATATGTTGTTAACTATTATGGTGATTTCGTAATGGCACTACAATTTTTTTTTGTCGATTCACTACGATATTTGAATTGACAAAAATTTGTAACTGCAATATTGTTTGAAAAAATAGTAAATAAAAACTATTAACGAATGACTTAACTAGTACTTACAGTGTTACAGACAGAAGTAATCCAGGATTTCTCAGTCACATCTTTTACCTCAGTGGCGCAGTTAGGCTGGACTGCTCATTTAGTGCAGAAGCCTGCGTTGACTCTCTTGCTAGTGTTCATATTGTCTCTTGGTGTGACAGAGTATGTCGATCTATGATATAGTGTGACAGAGTTTGTTGATCTTTAAGATTGTGTGACAGAGTTTATCGATCTTTGAGCCGGTGTGATATTTTTTGTCGATCTTTGGGTTGCTGCGACATTATTTTCGATCTTGAAGCTGGTGAGACAGAATTTTTCAATCGTTGAGCTGGTGCGGCAGATTTTGTCGATCTTTGACCTGGTGCGATAGTCAATCCTTGAGATTGTGTGACAGAGTTGGTAGATCTTTGAGGTAATGTCAAAGAGCTTTGAGCTTGTGTCACATGCAGAGTTTGTGGATCATTGAGCCGGTGTGACAAAGTGTCGATCGTTGAGATTGTCCGACATCTGGAGTTTGTCGCTCTTTGAGATTGTGTGACAGAGTTTGTTGATCTTTGAGATTGTGTGACAGAGTTTGTCGATCTTTGAGATTGTGTGACAGGGTTTGTTGATCTTTGAGATTGTGGAACAGAGTTTGTTGATCTTTGAGCCGGTTCGACAGAGTTTGCGGATCGTTGAGCTGGTGAAAGAGTTTTTCCGATCTTTGAGATTGTGTGACAAAGTTTGTCGATCTTTGAGATGAGATTGTGTGACAGAAATTGTCGATCGTTGAGCTGGTGTGACAGAGTTTGTCGATCATTAAGATTGTGCGACAGAGTTTGTCGATCATTGAGCCGGTGCGACAAAGTTTGTCGATCGTTGAGATTGTGCAACAGAGTTTGTCGATCTTTGAGATTGTGTAACAGAGTTTGTTGATCGTTTATATTGTGTGACAGAGATTGTCGATCTTTGAGATTGTGTGAGAGAGTTTGTCGATCTTTGAGATTGTGTGACAGAGTTTGCTGACCTTTGAGATTGTGTGTGAGAGAGTTTGTAGATCGTTGAGCTGGTGCGACAGAGTTTGTCGATCTTTGAAATTGTGTGACAGAGTTTGTTGATCTTTAAGCCGGTTCGAAGGAGTTTGTAGATCGTTGAGCTGGTGCGACAGAGTTTGCCGATCTTTGAGATTGTGTGACAGAGTTTGTTGATCGTTGTTCAAGATTGTGTGACAGAGTTTGTCAATCTTTGAGGTGATGTGAAAGAGTGTGTCGACTCTTTTGTTGCCGTCTCCTGTCTTGGATAGAGCTCTTTGTGATCAGGGGGTTGGGATGGAGTGGAGGTTGTCTAGGTAACAGGTCAGTCCGAGGTCCTCCAGACTCGGTGTTGGTTGATACATTATATGGCCATGTAGTCGGAAGGGGCGTACCTGTTGATTGCCTTAACCTGAAAAAATAAGATCAATCAGGACCCTAGCTAGCTGCAGAACTGTAGCGTTATGGTTTCATATAGATACATGTATTAGTCTTTGACCATAACGCTCAATCAGATCAATCAGGACCCTAGCTAGCTGCAGAACTGTAGCGTTATGGTTTCATATACATGTAATTAGTCTTTGAACATAACGCTACAGATCCCGTTATGCAAAAATGTGCAATTTACGGTACAAGATTTTTGCGCACTTTTGGGGAAAATTTCTCAACTTTTTAGCATTGGTCAATCAACTTCCTTTCACTGAATTCACTCCCTAATTTTAGACACAATCTTTAACCAATTTGTATACTGGTAATTTATCCACCTCCCAACCCTATGTAGTTTTTCTGTACATGCGATAAACTTGCTTAATGCGAATTTTCAGCAATCCAATATAGACAATTCTAATCAATTTAAAACAAATTTGACCCCCCATCCCCTTTACGAAATAAGATTTTCAAGTTTGGACAATTTTCCTCTTTTCTTCTATTTCAGGTAAATTGATTTTTTTTCGGACTGCCCCTCCCCCACATAGAAAAACGCTGATAAGTCACTGGTTTCCAATTTATAAATGGTAAAACTTGTCCTGCCCTTTAACAGCCTTTATATCCCTGAATTCTTCTCTTAAACAGGGATGCATCGCCTCAAGGCGAAGCCACGGTTCGGAGTCCGCACATAGCTCTCTCTCTCTCTCTCTCTCTCTCTCTCTCTCTCTCTCTCTCAGGATGGGAGAGGATCGTACATTTTGGCCGTGGTCTGTAACGATGACAGGAATGTGGCCCTTATAATGTTTTCTTACAGCCGCAGTTCCAATTGCAATTTTACAAATCTGACTTATTTTAATGCTATTTTTTTAAAAAAATGTTGTACTCACAAATATCCATATCATTTTGGAGATAGAGAGAGAGAGAGAGAGAGGGGGGGGGGGAGACGTAATTTTCATGTAAATTAGTGCATGCTCTTAAAGCATAAAGCCTACGATTCATTTTTCAATAAAAAAAAACCTGCGAAACAATGTAAATAACCCCGATAAAAATGAATAAAGATTAATAGCAAGAAATAATTGGGGGGAAACGATAGTATATATTCAACTACACCTCCCTGAAATCATTATAGATTTTCGCAGAATGCGATCAGGAGGGTCAAAAAATATCGAAATTCACTTATAGCTGGGTCCCCACCACGGCTTTCCCAAACCTCATGCCTCCTCCGGCGTCCATTTCAAAAGTAGCCCGCAGGTACTAATTTTTTTTAACTGATTTATTTTCTCTACACAAGCCCCTGTGAGTAGCCTAGAGCACCCTGGTTTTAACAGATGTCAGTCCGAGAAATTGAAAGAAAATTCTTAGGTTATTGTTATAAAAACATATTTCTATACACTCTCCGTAAATTGCCTCGTCAGATGTCGGGGATTCCGAAACCTTGGTCACGTGACGCGAACCTGCTTACGTCAGACTGATTTTGAAGGTTCACCTGTCAACATCCGTCATAGCTTTTGCTTCTGCATTTGCATTCATTCTGCGATTTCACACTGCTTTTCAACGAGACAACTTGCACAGAAGAAGATTCCATCGAGATGAGGTTGGTTTATTGACGTCTTCGTATTTAAAATTCGCGACTTTATACAACTTTTCATAAAAAGTAACACTCGGTGAATACCCGAACATTTGCCCTCCAGCAAAAACCATGAGGGATTAGACCGGGGCATATATTTTTAATTTGTTTACATATGTATATTCAAGTGTATTATTATTAGTTTAACATGTATAATTTTGCGACTTATTTGTAAAATTGCGTAGACAAATGTCAATGTTCATTTTCATGGAAAATTGATTACATCCGGTTAAAAGTGCGCATGCGCTTGGAGATTTCTGATGTAAATTGCACACCATGCATTCAACAAAAATTCAATTTTGCATGTTTTGAATTTCTAAAAATCCATCCTTATCCACTTGCAGATCAATCTTGAATTATTTCATATGCATGTAACTATGTTGCCAAATCTGAAAAATGTGAAAGACACTGATGCCCCCCCCCCCATGATAGCCTATGACAAAGTGACAAAGTTTAAATGCAATTTAAACTTCAAAGAGAAGAGATCAACAAAATTGTTTTTTTTTTTCAAAGAAAAGACTTGTGAATAAACTTATGACATTTAGAAGGCCAAGAGCTGATCCTTCAAAAGTTATGGCCAATGTTAATTTTTTTGAAAAGTGGGTGAGACTAACTCAAAGGTAAATGTCAAAGGGTAAAAATCAATATCTCCACAAAAGGACTTGTCATAAAAATATACATGTACATGTGATATACAAAAGCCCTAACACCAACTGTTAAAGGTTATATCCAAAGTGTAAAGTTTTTTTTTCAAAATAAATCAAATTCCAAGGTCAAGGTGAAAAAGGTCAAAGTTGTTGGTACAATGCACAAGTATAATCTTAGAAAGATTTTGTCACAATGAATTCACTTGTGAAATATAAAAGCCCAAGTTCTAAGTTTTGTTCAAAAGTTAGGGCAAAGGTTATACGAGGGCCGTTCAAAAATTATGCGGACTGTGCTATTATTTACTCTTACAGACGTCATATAGTAATCAAATTTCACAGAAATATGTATTGTAAAGATTCCAATAAATTTTGGGCAAAATTTCTGTATTTTAAAAAATTTCTACTAAAATTATCGGTATGTTGATATCGCTGATGGAGAGGTACGGAGCATGACAAAAAATTTTAAGCCAAAGCAAGCGGAATCCAAAATTTAACTCATTTATTTTCTATAATTCGCCATATTTTTCGACAATTTTCTCAAATGTATCTTTAAATTGTTCTATTATTATGTATTTGGATTTCTGACGTGATATTTGAAGTACTAACAGAAATATAGAGATTTTCCTCTGATGCGATTCCCATGAAAACGACTGAGAAAATGACGTCTCGTGAATTGACGGCGCACCACACTTTGTAATGCTCGAGATCGCCAACATAGATCCGAAATATGCATAATAAAACATGTAGTAAACTAGGGTATATTCGTGACATTCGTCCACAAATAGCAAATAGGAATTTTAGACCGTTAGACCTCTGTAAAATGGCTATACGGGAGATCGGGAAGAAGATGATCGACGAAAACTTTATCCGGACTGTAAAGAACGTGATTGAGAGTCACAAATATCACACTATATCTGATAAATACCTGCAGTTTTTGGTTTTAAAACAAAAAAAGAATATTCTTTACTTGTTTAATAGATTTAAAGCTTGACAAGAAATGGTGTTTGGATGTTGAGTAGATAAGATAACTCAAACTGTACAGGTACTCTTGGGAAAATGTTGAGAAAATGAAAGCTCAATCACATATGTTTTATAATGTCTGTGACGTCGAAGATTTTGCTGCTCCGTGACTTAATGATATGTCCTGAAATATCACTCAAAATTGATACCAATTTACAACATTTTGATCTGAAATTTTGTAGACCATATAAGTAAAGATTCTTTTATATTATGTGCGACATTTTGCCCGATTATGTCGTCAAATATATTTTCTGTGCAGCAAGTCCGCGTAATTTTTGAACGGCCCTCGTATATTTTGTTTTTTAAACTTCAAGGTCAAAATCAAAAGGTCAAGAATACCCAGAGCAAGGTCTGTCGCAATGTGTACACAAGTAAAATATAAAAGTCCTAGCACCAATTATAAAAAGTGGCTTGTGATAAAACTGGATCAAATTCAAAGTTCAATTAAGTCAAATATATTCATACCCAAAGAAAGCATGCCTTGTCCAAGGAAAGGTCTTAATTGTCACAAGCATTTTAATATAAAAAAGTTTTGTGAGACAAACATATTTAACAGAGAAAAAGACAGACAGGACAAAAACTTTATACCCCAATTTTTTTATTACATGGGCATAAATATATTTTTTTGAAAAATTAATATTATTAAGATGGATGACTCTTTTTCACTATTTTAAGAGATGGTCATTTTAGCTCACCTGAACTGAAAGCCCAAGAGGGCTTTGTTGATCACATTTGTCCGTTTTTGTCCGTCTGTCCGTCCATCTGTAAACTTTTTACATTTTGACTTTTTCTCAAAAACCATTTGGCCAATTTTAACCAAACAATCCACAATTAAAGCATCCTTGGATGAGGGGGATTCAACTAATTGTTCAAACAAATAAACTCATTCAAGGGAAGAGAATTAAGAAATAGTGAAAATTTGGTGATATGTTTCATAAATCTTATCCTCATTGCAAGAAGCACTGTGCCAGGAAAAATTAAACTTATGGTGAAACATCCTCAGGTAGTGTAGATCTAGATTCAAGTTTGTTCAATTCATGATCCCCAACCAACTGGGTAGGGTGAGGCCACAATGGATGATCAAAGTTTTACATAGAAATATATAGGGAAAACCTATAAAAATCTTTTTCTCAAGAACAGCAAAGCCATTATTGTGGTCATATTAATATGGAAGCATGCATCCTCAGGTAGTGCTGGGCAACAAGGAATGATCAAAGTTTTACATAGAAATTTTTCTGAAAAATCTCTAAAAATCTTCTTCTCAAGAAGCACAGGACCAGAAAAGCTGTAACATATGTGGAAGCATCCTGGCGGTGTTCAAATCATGGGTGGGGCCACAATAGGGAATCAAATTTTACAATGAAATTTATAGAAAAAAAAAATCTTTTAAAAATTTCTTATCAAGAACCACACTGGGCCAATAAGACTTGTTAGCTCACTTGAGCTGATAGCTCAAGTGATCGAGCTTTCCTAATCACCTGTCAAAGTCCATCTGTCAGTCTGTCTCTTTAACCAAACTTGGTACAAAGCATCCTTGGGTAAAGGGGAGTTTAAATTGTAAAAATGAAGTCCCTGTGCGAAGGGAGATAATCAAGAAAAGATAAACTTGATAACTATTACTTATCAAAACAATTTCAAATAAATCTGCTGCTTTAAGGAGAGATCCAAGGATTTCATGGGGGGTCCAAGGTCACTTTCACCCCCCCCCCCCCAATCCCCTTCTAGATTTGCACATGCAGTTGTCATAAACTTATCATTAGGTCACCTGTCAGTCACTCACGTTTATTCACTTGATCAGGACCAAACGGAGAGAAATTAGATATGAAAATTGAGTGGGAGTCCTGTTAAATATTTTTTTCTCCAGAAACAAGATCTTGTTTCTGAAACACAAATGTCCATGTATGACAGGTTATGGCAAGGGTTGAAGTTTCTCAAATTTCAAAGTTCAAGGTCAAAAGGTCAAAATTGTTGATATCCAAAGAAAGTTCTTGTCAGACAGAATATATCTGTGAAATATGAAAACCCTTGTACTAACAGTTGAAAAAAATTATGGTCAAGATAAGTTTCTTTAACATGGATCAAACTCTAAGGTCAAAGTCAAAGTATGAAAGCCATAGCACAAACTACATGTATTCAAAAGTTATGGCCAAGGTTAAAGTTTGGAAAGTTTTGGTAAAAGTCAATCAAACTCCAAGGTCAAGTTCTAAAGGTCAAATTTGTTCGTCGTCTTACAAGGAATACTGCTGTCTGTGAAAATTATGAAAACCATAGCCCCATAACATAACATAAAAGTTATGGCCAAGGTTTAAGTTTTGGGGGACAAACAGACAAATATCTTTTGGTAGTGTTGATTCTAAATCTTCAAATTATGATTCTCAGGGTCTTATGTATTGGTGTATTGAAAATTAAGCCTAATCAGCACTAGGTATTGAATTGTTGGCATATCCTTGATTATAGTGCTACACACATCTGCAATGTATGTTGTATTTATAATGATTTCCTAGGGGTTACTTTAATTGCTCATCAATGTCTGCGCCAAAGCAGCTAAAATATGAAGCCTGCTTTTTAGCTCACCTCAACGAAGTTGGGGGAGCTTATGTAATACCCTTGGCATCTGCGTCGGTGTCCCAGGTTAAGGTTAAGTTTTTTGGAGCAGTTTTCTTTTTAACAACTTCTGTGGCCTATATGGATTAGACATGCATGGAAGATGGTTCTAGTGTGTTTCATTGCACCAGTCAAAGTTTCAGATGCTGCAATTTCAGCAAAGGAATGACCAGGTTAATGTTTTTGGTAGCAGGTTAACATTAATTTTGGTGCAGTTTTTGGTGTAGGTTTCATTTCCAAGTAACTATAAGTCCTATGTTGACCAAACTTGCATGGATGATACATCTAAGGATGCATACTACCGGGCTAGCTTCGGATGCTGAATCTGACCTACATTTTCTGGTTGAGTGAACAGGTTAAAGTTTTTGGTGCAGGTTTCATTTCGAAGTAACCATAAGCCCTATGTTGACCAAACTTGCATGGATGATACATCTAAGGATGCATACTACCAGGCTTGCTTCGGATGCTGAATCTGACCTACATTTTCCGGTTGAGTGAACAGGGAAAAGAGTTTGGTGCAGGTTTCATTTCGAAGTAACTATAAGCCCTATGTTGACTAAACTTGCATGGATGATACATCTAAGGATGCATACTACCAGGCTTGCTTCGGATGCTGAATCTGACCTACATTTTCTGGTTGAGTGAACAGGTTAAAGTTTTTGCTGAGGTTTCATTTCCAAGTAACTATAAGCCCTATATTAACCAAACTTGCATGGATAATACATCTAAGGATGCATACTACCAGACTTTCTTCAGATGCTGAATCTGACCTACATTTTCCGGTTGAGTGAATAGGTTAAAGTTTTTGGTGCGTGATTCATTTCCAAGTATCTATGAGTTCTTTAATGACCAAACTTGCATAGATGATACATATGAGGATGCATACTACCAGGCTTGCTTCAGATGCTGAATCTGACCTACTTTTTGTGGATGAGTGAAAAGGTTAGTTTGTGATGCAGATTTCATTTCCAAGTAACTATGAGCCCTATAATGAGCAAACTTGCATGGAGGATACATCTTAGGATGCACACTAATGGACTTGCTTCGGATGCTGAATTCGACATGCATTTTTCAGTTTAAATAGACCAGGTAAAAGTTATGGGTGCAAGTCTAATGCCAAAAAACTATAAGGCTTACATAACATTGTATAAACCAAACTTGCACAAATGTTGCATCAAAAGATGAAAACTCTCAAATTTGCTTCAGATGCTGGATTTTAATTACATTTTCATGAAGAAGAACTAGTTTAAATTTTTATGTAGGTCTGTTTCAAAGTATCAGATCAAAATTGCTTAAATATTTTTATTTTTGGATGATGTACACTTTTTGTTGGTTAATTGTGTGACTTTGCCTAAGCCTTACTTAAAGACAACATTCGTTGAGGTGAGCTCTGTAATCTCTGATTACCTATGTTTTAAGTTTATTACTATGTACAGTAATAGTTTATCTACGGGGACCTTCACTGGCAAAAATATTTGAAATTGGAAAAAATATATATGACTAGGAACGGGATCTGTAATCTGACCTCAACATCATCCAGAAAAAAACCCTGTATCTTGTAGTGAATTATTTTAAAAATCAAGGGAAATAACTGTGCTGTGTATACTGATAGCATTTTCTTGTTTTTATCTAGATGGAGCCACGACGATCTTCGAGGATTCGGCGTCGCCCTGCCTGGCACGCCGACTACGTGATGGACTTCCCGGTAAGTACAGTTATAAATAACTCACAATGTCCATTTCTTAGTTGATAATTAGGCTACAGTGAAAAAAGAATCTGAGATTCTCATCCAAATTTCTATCCCCTGCCATAAAATCAATCTCAAATCTGACATATATGGATACGTCATAGAAATATGTATACACAGTGTAGTCAAGTTTGAATTTGGTCGTGATCTGATGAATTTTGACAGAGTTATTCCTCTTGACCTAAAAAAAAATATAAGAATAAAATTTCAGTTTCTATGCACTCTTTAAAGTTTTAAAGGATGTATGTATAGGGTGGTAGGTCAAGTTCAACTGATTTTTGACCGAGTTATCCTTCTTGAACTTAAAAAATGAGAAATTTTCATTTTCCACTCTCAGACTTTTGTAGGGTATACGTCATGTATGTTGTATGAATGTGCAGGCAAGAATAAGGTGCAATTTTTAGCTCACCTGAGCCGAAGGCTCATGTGAGCTTTTCTCTGATCACATTTTGTCCATCGTCTGTCCGTTTGTCTAGCTGTTCGTCTGTCTGTCTGTCTGAAATTTTTTTTCACATTTTCGACTTCTTCTCAAGAACCACTGGGCCAATTTTGACCAAACTTGGTACAAAGTACAGGGGTGTGCAATTAGCATCGCCCGACACCCGGGGCTACCACTTTTTGGGGTCGGACTAGTGATTTTCTGCATGGAGGTAGCCCGTCGGTCTAGTAAAAATTATAACTACACACGCAATACATGAAAAGCACAACCTGTACATGTATTTTCAACCGTTTTTGCTATCGAATTCCTGAACCAGTGAAAAATTTTTCTGACAACATGCTCCTACTCTCAATAAATCTCCATAATCTTATCTGTTTTGCAGCACTACCTGACTTATTTACTTCCAAAAACGATCGTTTTTTTTGTAATCCGAATTTCCTCTATTCTTTTGTTTATGGTAAATACATGCAGATATCTCATTAAATTAATTACGATCACTCAATCAGCTGAAAGATAAGTGTTTTATGACTCACATGAAATATATTTATAGTGTATTAAATGGTTTAAGATGAGAATTAACAAAATGAATTAAATTTCATTCTAAATGAGCTAGTGCAATGTTCAGAAAAAGGGAAGGTAATTTATTTAAATTCATTTTAATCTTCTTTCATTATAATTTATACATGATTTAATTTCATAGTGAGAATTAAACTTTAATTTTAAAAAGAATTACCTCAGTACCCTGATTTTTTTCAACAAGTAATTTCTTTTCAACGTATAGTTTTTTATTTTAATTTTTGCCCCTATATTTGGGCTAGTAACTTTTCACTTGGGGCTAGTAACTTTATAGCTGCCACTAGCCCATGGGCTAGTTATTGATTTTTCTAATTGCACACCCCTGAAGTATCCTTGAGTGAAGGGGAATTTAAATTGTTAAAATGAAGGGACAAGTCCCCTCACAGGGGGAGATAATCAAGAAAATACAAAATTTGGGTGGGGTCATTAAAAAATCTTTTTCTCACGAACCACTGGGCTAGAAAATCTGAAACGGGGGTAGGGCGGGGCCACAATGGGGAATCAAAGTTTTACATAGAAATATACAGAAAAAATCTTTGAAAATCTTATACTCAAGAACCACTGGGCAAGAAAAGCTGAAAGGCATGTGGAAGTAATCCTTGGGTAGTGTAGATTCTAAATTGGTCAAATCATGACCCCCAGGCATAGGGTGGGGCCACAATGGGGAATCAAAGTTTTACATAGCAATATACAGAAAATATCTATGAAAATCTTCTACTCAAGAACCACAGGACCAGAAAAGCTGAAACTTCTGTGGAAGCATCCTGGAGAGAACAGATTTTAAATTGTTCTAATCATGACCCCCGGGGTAAGGGCGGGGCCACAATGGGGAATCAAAGTTTTAAAATGTTGAATCAAAGCATCCTATGGTAGATTTCAAATGTTTAAATTATGATCAGTTGGGTAGGTTGGGGTCACAATATGTATTACAAGGGGGAAATCTGGTAAAAAATTGAATGGTCAAAGCTTTTTAGGTGAGCGATGTGGCCTCTTGTTGGATTTATTTTGCTCTGACTAAAATTTTATGTTCTTAAAATGTTTTGAAATTGGCAATAATATACTTAGTTGAGCTATAGATATAAAAAGAATAAGGCATGAAGAAAAATAGACTGGTCAAGTTTGAATTTAATTAGTTGTGGTACGATGAAACTTTTTGAAAAATTATTTAAAGCAATATGAGCTGCATGTTTGACATCAGAAAAAAAATTGCAAATTTGTAATTAACTATTTCAGTGACAGAAAAATAAAACATTTATGAACTTCTGTTGTTAATATTTGCCATGGAAGAACTTTTTATAAGCTTTGATTGAAGCAAAATTGAATTATTGTCATCCTGTACAGTAATGATTTCTTATATAATGCTTTATATTCGGTTGTACAGAAATATTTCTTCTGAAACATTTTAAAACTTTATTTTGGTCTTCTTGATCTTCAGGGTTTAGATTACATACAGACAAATCATAATAACACATTTTACCAGCAAAATGAAATTCCCAAAAATGCAGCTCATATTGCTTTAAATGGCATTCAAATTTTATTTGTTATTGTAAATGTTTCACATTTGTTGAAATGTCTTTTATTTTTAGCTCAGCTGACCTGAAGGCTCAAGTGAGCTTTTTTGATCACATTTTGTTTGACATCTGTCTCTCTGACTCCGCGGTGTCTCTGTCGGTAAACTTTTCACATTTTCTCTTCTTCTTCTCAAGAACCACTGGACCAATTTCAACCAAACTTGCCACAAAGTATCCTTGGGTGAAGGGAATTCAAGTTTGTTCAAATGAAGGGCCAGATTCTCTTTCAAGGAGAGATAATTAGGAATTATTGAACAAATAATGACAATGATCATTTAAAAATCTTCTCCTCAAGAACCACTAGTCCAGGAAAGATGAAACATATATATATATATATATGTTGGAAGCATCATAATGTAAGGTAGTTTCATCTTTGTTTAATTCATGACCTCCGGGAGCACGGTTGGGCCACAATGGACAATTTAAATTTTGCAAAGGAAAACGTAGGAAGTTCTTTAAAACTCCACAATGGGTGATCAGAGTTTTACGTAATAGGAATACATAAGGGAAATTCTTTAAAACCCTTCTTTCTAAAAACAGTTGAGCCAAGATTGGTCATATCTTAAATGGAGGCAACTTCATTAGGTAACTTCATTAGGTAATGTTGATTCAAGTTTCTTCATATCATGACCCGAGAGGGTTAGGGTTATTAGTTATCTCAAAAACAGAAAATCCATGATTAGTTATTATTGACGTGGAAGCATCCTCAGGTATTAGTTTTAAATCAGATTGGTTCAAATTGGCCCACAAGGGGTAGGGCTGGTTCACAAGGTGGGGTAAAATTTTTTTGCAAATCAATAAATAGGAAAAAATATTCTGCTCAAGAACAGCAAAGTCATTTGATATATTGATACGGAAGCTTCATCAGGTGGATTATAATTTAAGACCCACTCCTCCATGTAAACTTTTCAATTCTGAATTGCTTGCTTCTTTTCCTAGCCAATGTGCTCAGGTGAGCGATATGGCCTCTTGTTAACACTTTTTATGGTTAATAAAAGAAGTTTTTCAAGATATATCTACTGGTTTTCTTAATTCAGTATTTTTAGCAAGTACTTATAATAGTAATGAAATGATTCTCTTCGTCATCAAACGGCGTAAAGAGTTTTGACTAGAATGTTAATTAAGATTTTAGATAAATTTAAGTACCATAAAAAATGAAGGTGTATATTTTGGAATCTTATAATGTTTAATGAATGGCTACAGATTTCAGACTTGTTCTTAGCACTTTTACCTATGACCAGTGGGGAGATTTTATGTGGCTGCTCTATGAATATGGCTGGGGCATATAGTGTTTGTCAAGTCCATCTTCTGTCCTTCTGTCTGTCCTTCCATCATACTTTGCATTTAGCTTAGTCCAAAGCTAAGTTTCACAGAAACAAATCAAGACATTTTTTTTCAAACTTCAAATGCTAATAAATATTGATGAGAGCTGTGCAACTGCATCAACATTTGTTGACCATGACCTTTCATTTGACCTCACTTTTCTTAAAATAGTGTTTAGATCAGTTTTAAAGATACTTTTTGAGATAGTGTTATCAATTTTCATATGTTGATCCTAGATACTGATGTAACCTATTCAAATGCATCATCATCTTTTGACCTTGACATTTCTTTGACCTTGACATCACTTATTTAGCTCACCTGGATGAAGTTGAGATGAGCTTATGCTATACCCCGGGTGTTGGCGTTGGCATCCCTGTTTTAGGAGCAGGTCCATTCCCAAGTAACTGTAAGTCCTACCTGAACCAAACTTGCATGGATGATGCATCTGGGGATGGACACTACCAGACTTGCTTCAAATGCTGGATCTGACCTACATTTTTCCAGATGAGTGAACGGGTTTAAGTTTTTGGATCAGGTCCATTCCCAAGGAACTATAAGCCCTACCTGTACTAAAGAGCAAGAGCCACTTTGGGCCTTATTTGGCTCTGAGAATTTCTGAAAAATCAAAACCGCTCAGTTTAGGTTGCAAATGCAGTATTTATCACTTGGAGTGTTAGTGAACACGTATCTATTAATTGTGACGTAATTTCCCATCTCGTCAATGCATTATGATGTCATAAAATGCGTCATTTTCCCCATAACCTGTAAATTCCTTTGAAAATGACCTAAAGTTGAAACATTTTTTCAATATTTCATATAGAGCACAACCTCTGATCCAAAATATGCAAATATATAATGAAAGGTCTTTTTCTAAATATCAAAATACATGTTTTATTTTTAGCTCACCTCAACGAAGTTGGGGGAGCTTATGTGATACCCTCGGCATCGGCGTCCCGGGTTAAGGTTAAGTTTTTTGGAGCAGTTTTCTTTTTAAGTACTTCTATGTCCTATATTGATTAGACATGCATGGAAGATGTTTCTAATGTGTTTCATTGTACCAGTCAAAGTTTCAGATGCTGCAATTTCAGCAAAGGAATGACCAGGTTAATGTTTTTGGTGCAGGTTAACATTTTTGGTGCAGTTTTTGGTGTAGGTCTCATTTCCGAGTAACTATAAGCCCTATGTTGATCAAACTTACATGGATGGTACATCTTAGGATGCATACTACCAGACTTGCTTCGGATGCTGATTCTGACCTACATTTTCTGGTTGAATGAACAGGTTAAAGTTTTTGGTGCATGTTTCATTTCGAAGATAATATGAGCCCTATAATGACCAAACTTGCATGGATGGTACATCTTAGGATGCATACTACCAGTCTTGCTTCAGATGCTGAATCTGACCTACATTTTCCGGTTGAGTGAACAGGTTAAAGTTTTTGGTGCAGGTTTCATTTCCAAGGTACTATGAGACATATAATGACCAAACTTGCCTGGATGGTACATCTTAGGATGCATACTACCACACTTGCTTCGGATGCTGAATCTGACCTACATTT
>NW_026923804.1:0-22388 GCF_032062105.1 Saccostrea cuccullata | reverse complement strand
GAAAATTTTAAGATGGTCAACTAAAAAATCAACATTTTTGGAAATTTTTCAAAGAACATAATTTTGTTTAAATTTTCTTTATCATGAAACAATTTTTGGTGTCTTATCATTGTTGCCTTGTAGAAATTTCTCTCACATCTCTTTTGATCATGACCGGTCGGCGGGGGGTCCCCTTTTTTCTCCATGGCACTTGATCCAACCTCTGATGTTTTGAAGGTCCGTGTTTGCTCTCCTCCTGTTCTAATTTGTTTTATTATACCCCACGCAACAAGTTGCGTGAGGTATAATGTTTTTGACCCGTCCGACAGTCAGTCAAAGTGTCAGTCCATCAGTCCTTTTTTTTTTTTTTTTTTTTTTTTTTTTTTTTTTTTTTTTTTTTTTTTTGTCAGCAGTAGTATAAACCGCCTAGATGGGGGGTTCAACTGAGTGCACTTTTGGGGCTAGGGGGGATGGGGGTTCGAAGTGCAGTCCCCCTGGAGGGATAGCCGGGTCAAGGGAGTGCAGATTAGGGGGGGTCTAGGGGATAGCCAGGTCAATTCAGTACATATAGCCCCTAAATACGGGATGTGAGAGGATTCATTCAAATGAAATACAGCTGTCATGAGAGATACATGTACAAAAAGATTCATGGGTTAACTTGTTTTGATATGTCTCACAGTGCCCCAGAATTGAAAAGAACCTTTTATAGACAAGGTGACTATGAAGAATATGGGGTTCTTAAATCTGAAGTGAGAAACAAAGAATTAGTTCCAAGAGATTGTAGATTTACCTGAACAAAAAAATACTGAAAAACAATTTATACACACTTATGACAAAAATAAGTGTACATTCTTCATTCACATTAAGTGTATGTATGGTATTGTTGTTTTGATGAAAAAAATAAAAAATTTAAAAAATGTGTGATTGATGTGAATTTATTTTTTAAAAAAGGGACTTTCCTATTGATTATTATTATTATTATTATTATTATTATGAAAAGTTAAAAAAGTTAAAGTTAATTTAAAAAATTTATAAGTTTAAAAAATTTAAAGTTAATTTTTAAAAAAAAGTTAAAAAAATTTATTAAAAAAAAACAAGTGACTGGGTGTTATAACTTGAGAGATACACACACAATGTTTCTTGTTGGCTGTATAAGGTACTCCTTTCTTGTTTTACCCACTGTATAAGAAGGTAATCTTTTTCTTTGTTTACCCACTGTATAAGAAGGTAATCTTTTCTAAGACACACAACGTTTTTTTTGGACTGTATAAGAAGGTATTCATTTTTTCTTAGACACATTCGTTTCTTATTACCATTGTATTTTTAAAGATAATCTTTTCTAAGACACAATCGTTTCTTTGACTGTATCTTAAAAAAAGATAATCTTTTTTTTCTAAGAAACAACGTTTCTTTGACTGTTTTTTTTAAAGGTAGTCTTTTCTTAGACACACAACGTTTCTTATTTACCTCTGTATAAGTTGGCATCTTTTCTAAACATTTGGTTGGCTCTTAAAAGAGCCGTTTGGTTTAAAAGTGATTTTTTTCTCAAAGGGGTTTACTCCCTTAGCAGGCACTCAATAAGGCTGCCAATGTCCTCGTCCTCACTGGTGGACCCAAAACGGGGGAATAAAATCGTCATCTCGGGACTTCGATTTCGATCGGATTCACCACAGCAAGGATAGAAACACCAACCGTTTAGATGAGAGGAAAGGCCAACAGATGCGTCAGGAGATGAGAGGAAAGGCCAACAGATGCGTCAGGAACTGGAGGAAGAGAAGGCACTAGATGATGTGAAGGAATGTAAAAGTCTGGCCGTGGAGACGGCGTATGGTAAAGATCTATAAGCCGCTACTAACAGAATGACGTCGACTGCTGGCGAGCGTCGGTATTTATGCACAAGTGACGGACGTTAAAGAGAGCACCTCAATGGCGAGAGCCGAAATCTCATGGCGAACTGAAATTGTGTGTGTGTTGTACTTTGGGACCTATATATTTTCATGGATTATTTAGTATGTATTCATAGTAGGATTCCAGCAGGATACAGGTCTAAACAAGGTAAGTTTCCTGCTTCTTTTCATACTAGAATTGATACATGACATGCATTCGTTGTGGAGAAAAAAAGTAAAAAAACCTCGAAGCGACGAGGCGAAATCCAGTGACCCGAGTGTATAAAATAAGCCTTTTAAGTCTTTTTAGAGGGTGAGACCAGGAAAACTCATGTGGGTTAGGGAGAAGGGACTTAGGGAAGAGTGCGGATATGGTTTTTATTTCAAAAGAATCATGATCAGGGTAAAAAACAAGCTAATATAGGTTTACCTATAGACACAATGGGGGGTCAGAGGTCACAGATTTTCAGAAAATCATACTATGAGATACATAAGGATTCTTGGAATCTAGCCTTTTTCTGACATATATTTTTAAGAAAAATAAAATGTCATGAGGATAAAAACAATTCGTATTTACTTTTTAGATCCTTTACAAGTCTTGATGGTTTGTTTTTGTTTTTTTTTTTACCAAAATCAAACACTGTAGTGACACTGGGGTGTTAACAACGTGTGACATACACATCCCCTGATTTTTTAAGTATCCAAATGTTTTATGAAAGAAAATTTTACATGAAAAGAATCGTACTGCTTTGAAAATCATTCGTATTTACTTTATAGATCATGATCCACTCAAAAGCTCACGGATTGAGTCAAAGTATTGCAGAAAATTCCCACAAGCCAATCTCTATGCCACCCGCAGACCTCTAGGGACTAGAAATTTAGCTGTAGAAGAAGATAGAGGAATTCCAGGCACTATTAAGGTGTTTCCCTCACAAACCCCTGTGGTCATTTGTTTACTAGCTCAATGGGATTATGGAAAAGCATGTCACCGACCTAAAAGAATTTCCACTTATCAGGATACCCCACAAAATAGAGAGCAATGGTTTCAAACTTGTTTACAAGAAATGGGGGAAAGTTTACCTTATCAGACTTATGCTTTTCCTTAGAAGATTGCATGTGGACTAGCCAAAGGAAACTGGACTCATTATAGACATTATATTGAACAATTTGCACACACTTATGACAAACAGGTGTACATTCTTCATCCACATTAAGTGTATATGTATATGTATGTATGTATGTGTTATTGTTTGATGAAAAAATATATGTCTATGTGTTATAGGAATTTTTTTTTTTTTTTAAAGGGACTTTCATATTGATTATCATTATTTAAAAAATTTAAAGTTAATTTTTAAAAGAAAAAAATTTATAAGTTTTTTTTTAAAAAGTGACCTGGTGTTATAACTTGAGACACACACACACACACACAGTTTCTTGTTTTTACCCACTGTATAAGGTAATCTTTTCTTTTTTATCGACTGTATAAGGTACTCTTTTTTTTTCTTTTTGAACACATAACGTTTCTTATTTTTGACTGTATAAAAAAGATCATCTTTTTTTCTAAGATACAATCGTTTCTTTGACTGTATTTTGAAAAAAACAAAAGAAATCTTTTTTTTTTCTAAGACACACAGAACGTTTCTTTTTATTGACTGTACAGAAAGCATCTTTTCGAAACAATTGGGCGGCCCTTAAAAGGGCCTTTTTTTGGCATTTTTCGTTGTTTTTTTTTTAATTTTTTTTTTTTTTTTTTGGTTTTTTTTCATTTTGGTTTCTGGGGGGTCCCCGGTACCTTCTAATGGGCCAGTAGGTGATGGACCATCTGGCCGACTTGCATGTTATCCTCGTCGGAATCACTATCCCCGTCTCTGTCTGGCCTTCTGGTCACGGGCTGTATTATGGGTTCGGAATTCCGACATAAGGGGCATGGTAGACCCCCTCCAAGATCCGGGCAGCACACAAGAGGCATGCCGGACGCTGTAAGCAGCGGCTGCAGACGAAGTTGCTTGGCTCCCCATCCGTCATGCAAAGGGAACATAAAATCTCCCGGGTGGAGACGGCAAACCCCCAGGGGGGAATCCGCCCCTGGTTCCTGGCCTGTACCTGGGGGGTCGGGGTAACGGGTCTGGGTGGCGGTGGTGAGCGGGGTGCCTCCCTCCTGTAAGGGTGGGCCCTTCTCCCTCTGTTTGTGTTGACCTGGAATCTGGCCAAATTGATCCGCATGAGTTCCCGGTTATTGTCCAGCCTCCTCAGGATTAATATGTTCTCAAATA
The DNA here is from genome assembly GCF_032062105.1 of Saccostrea cuccullata. Lineage (NCBI taxonomy): Eukaryota > Metazoa > Mollusca > Bivalvia > Ostreida > Ostreidae > Saccostrea > Saccostrea cuccullata. Next base: position 18,250 of record NW_026923804.1, on the reverse strand, counting down.
CAATCCCCGGGATGAGGTATAGGTCCTCGTAGTAAAAATTATCAGCCATCTTCTTTCTTCTCTGTAATCAGCTACGAAGGAATGATGCTGAGCGCTCGGAGGGTCTGTATTTATAAACCATAGCAGACGATAGTCAAATATCGCGGCAAAACATCAACAATCCATCATGTGATCAAATGTGATTGGCTAACACAAAAAATCGCTTTTGGAAAACACGCCCAACACAGTGACAAAGCGAAATTGAGGGAACCCAAACCCGACTGTATATGACGTCATACAATAACATAACACTGATGTAGTATTACATGATTTTTATTTTATTTCTTAAAAACTAATAAAGCTTCTAACTGTCGAATTCTCCGACGAAATCGTATTCGATCCGCTACTAATTGCATCCTGGGACTTCTCCGGTCTTCGGGGGGTAATTCGTAGATTTGATTTAAGCTGGTATTAAAAGTCACTGATTTCCTAGCCTGTGTGAAATTTCCAGGTATTTCATTCCGTATTGAATACATACTTTCTCCATCGCATCTATGTCCTGCCACAGTAAAATCACTTTGGCCGCTTGGGGATGGGTCAGGAAACTGTAAGGGTTTCCGAAATAACGGGTCAGGTTCAGTTTGTACCATTTCTGGGGCAGAATTGTTTTCATATGTCGACATAGAAAATGTATGGTAGCTAGTCTCCCCATGGTCGTCGCATGATGTGATAAGGCTAGGCATTGTAACCATAAATCCTCAGGGGTTTCCATCATAGTGGTCGCTTCCTGAAATACTTGTTCTGCCTCCGGGGGTAGAGATTTTTGGTGGTTCTGTGCCCATCGTACTAAACAATCATATCCATCTAATTGTGTGTTTCTATGTTGTTTGACTAACTGTGTATTTCCAAAGGAAGAGCAGACAGTCTGAACTTCACAGAGAATTGATTATAGATAGTTAGGAACAAAACATATCTTCCATGTTGATGACTGTAAAAAAAAAAAAAACATTTTGTTATTATTACAGAGTACTGCATTAAACAATGCATGTTTAAATCCTGAACAAACATGTACAATGCCAAAAAAAAAAATCATGAAAATATTTGTTTTTAATCTCAAAAAATTGTTTTAACATTAACTCCATGATGAGAAAAGTGCATCATGTTATCTTTAGATAATAAAAAAGCACAATTACTATATTAATATCACAAATAAAATGATTATCAAATTAATTATTTAGACACTAAAAGACTTTTTATTAACGGCAGATTCAATTTTGGTTTAATACCTATCAGTACTGCATACAGAAAAATACATCTTTTTTAGCATCATCACAGTACAACATGTAGTCCTTCATTTTTTGAAAAGCTCATTACTAAGAAACAAAAGTGAAAATGAAAATATATGTATGCCATATATCAAACATATTTAGAATCAAAACAGAAAGTAAATGACTTAGGATTAATCTTTTGTAAATTCCTCCTTTTCTCTTATTAGATTCCTAATTAATATCTCTTTGATCACCATTTAGTAAGTCTGAATTCAATGGGTAACATACATAATGAATTATGAAATTATATCATAATTTATACAAAAGGACTTATTAATATTCTGAAGATCCCTTAATCATGTGTTAATATATTTTAGGTTAAATAAGGGTGTGCTTATATGAATGTAAGTTAGAGACAACAGATCACATAAGTATTACACAGTAATTAAATTAACCATATAATCATGTTTAAATGCAAAGATGACCTTCATAGGAAATGTAAACAATTAAAAAACAAGAAAAACTTACCAGAGATATCCAAATATATGCCAAATAAGCCTATCAATTAAATAATTCAGTGAAATAACATCTCAGCTGATCCTGAAAAAATCATACAATTCAGTGATACACAATTAACCTCATTTTACAATGTAAGTAAAGCAATAATTTAGAGACAAAAGGCACAGAAATGTAAAAGATACCATGTATTTTATCAAAATTTAGCGAACATTTTTCTGATTTAAATTCAATTATAAAATGACCCATCATAGAAATATTAAATGCACTCTGAGTTACATGCACTGGTTATACAACTGAAAATCACATGAAATGAGGATAAATACAGCATTTACATTCAAAACAGAACTTTACATATAATTATGATTAAATGCAATTATGACCTTCATAGGAAATGTAAACACAAAATTACCTGTGGAATATGTCAGAGAAACGATTTTAAAAATGAAAGTGGTCTAAACATGCTCATGGCAAAAATGCATCAGGATGACTACTTCAGTGGTCATAGAGAAATTGAGCTTTAAACAAGAAAAGCTTCACCGCACGAAAATCATCATAGTAAAAGAGAGGAAAAGCAAAAGATAAGTCCTACATTTTCTGAAAATCTAAGTTCACTTCTTAGAAACAAAAGTGAAAATGAAACTTTAATTTTACAAGTGTATGACGTCATAATGCATAGGTAGCTCGCTGACTAAACTGTGTACAAAATCGTATACAGTACGATCAAAAGGTAAGTCTAACATATTTATGCACACGGCCCTAATTTTTTGCACACGGTCCTTACAGATGATGCAACAGATATAAAAAGATGATGCAACAGGTATAAAAAGATGATGCAACAGGTATAAAAACGTAGGTAAAACGTATTGATGCACACGGCCCTTATAGTAAAGGTATATAAACCAGCGCTGGATATGGAAGATCATTCTTCGTTAGTACTTGGAACTCGACACAGGTAAAATATGGCAGAGGAAAATACAAAGGAGACCGTACCAGAAACACAGGATCTTATGGACGTAGATGACAGGAGATTGATATGCGGTATCTTGAATCAAATGGCCTTTATCATGCAGATAATTCATAATGATATAGGTGATTTTAGAAAAGAAGTGATGGAAAAGATTCGCCAACTAGGAAGGAAGACTTCAGGGACACACCAGACTAAACCTCTAGTGAAAGAAGGAGACAAAAAAGAGAAAAAGGAACACAACAGAGAGAATCCAGGACCCAGCACTACTCACAAGAGGAAACTATCCCTGATGACAGAAAAGGCACAGAAGAAGAAAAAGTAAATGGTTGTTGTATTTTCATTCTGAATAAAAATCTGTGTTCTTTGTTTTGTCTTGTGTGTTATTTGCTATTGTTTTGAGGAAATCCAGTTTGAACCGGTTAGGCTAGGCTGGCTAGACTGTGAATGAAAGCGTGACGTCATAATCAAATTCTTGAGTCGCTGACAAAATCTTAGTAGCAGCGTATAGTATAATGTAAACACAGTGTAAACACCCCGTATTTAGGGGCTATATGTACTGAATTGACCCGGCTATTAGGGCTGAAACGATTCACCGAAATATCGATATTGTTCGATATAAGTGCTCGGTTCAATTTTCGATTCACCATCTCGATTTTCGGTTCGATACGTTTTTTTATAATCGGGTTTGGTTAACTTTTTGAAATAGATCGGGTTCGACCTTATTTTAACAGTTTGACACACACGAGGGAGAAAATTGGGACGGTAAAGTTTCAGAGTAGGCTGCCTCTGCTATTATTTATACGAATAAAGTGTTCTTAATCAACAGAACCACAAGTATCAGAGATGTGCAATTAACAAATTAGTAAATTCGGGCTAGTAAAAATTATAACTACGCATGTAATACATAAAGTACAACCGGTATTTTACTCATTTTTTGCTATCAAATTCCCAACCAGTGAATATTTTCCAGGCAGCATGCTCCTACTGTCAATAAATCTCCATAATTTTCTCCATTTTGCAGTACTTCCTGACTTATTTACTTCCAAAAACGATCGTTTTTTTCCTAATCCGAATTTCCTCCGTTTATTGTAAATATATAGATATCTCATTAAAATTATTTACGATCACTCAATCAACTGAAAGATCAGTGTGATTCACATGAAATATATTTCTAGTGTATTTAAGGATTTAATATGAAAACAAAATGAATTAATTTTCATTCTAAATGAGTGCAAAATAATCAGAAAAGGAAAGATCTTCAGATAAATTTTTTAAATTCATTTTTATTTTCTGTCATAATCATTAATTTTATATGATTTAATTTTAATAGTGAGAATAAAATTTTAATTTTCAAAAGGTTGACCTTAGTACCCTGACTTTTTCAATGATTAATTTTTTTTCAACATTTGTTTTATTTTAATTTTTGTCCCTATATAAGGCTATATTTGAGCTAATAACTTTTTACTTGGGGCTAGTAACTTTATTGCTGCCACTAGCCTGTGGGCTAGTACTTGAATTTTTAGATTGCATACCCCTGGTAGTACATGTATATTTCTATTGTATCACCACCTTTTACTCTTTGTTTTTTTAAATCTGAATACGTTTTCTTTAACCTTTTGAATAGTTTTGTTCTTAAATTGTATCGTATTGAAAAAATTGAATTGTGACACAAGTATTGCAATACGTATCGTATCGTGGAGGGGGCGTATCGTTTCAGCCCTACCGGCTATCCCCTAGACCCCCCGAATCTGCACGCCCGTGACCCGGCTATCCCCCAGGGGGACTGCACTCAGTTGAACCCCCATCCCCAAAAGTGCACTCAGTTGAACCCCCCGTCTAGGCGGTTTATACTACTGTCAGCTCAACTCCTCATAAACCGCTGCACACAATTTCGTCAAACTTTGCAGATATTTAGGACACAACGTGTAGATGTGCATAATATCAGGAAATTTCGACTTCTTTATTTTTTCCGGGAATTTCCGCACTTTTTAACTTGGGCTTTTGGCCATATCTTGAATATAGAAATGAACAGTTTGTCAGCGCAGCTCCTGTTAAACCGCTGCGCAGAATTTCGGCAAACTTTGCAGATATTGAGGGCACAATGTGTAGATGTGCATATTACCAGGAAATTCTGATTCCTTTATTTTTCCGGGAATTTCCACACTTTTCAACTTAGATTTTATGGCCATACCTTGAATTAGAGATGAACAGTTTGTCAGTGCAACTCCTCATAAACCGCTGCACAGAATTTCGTCAAACTTTGCAAATATTTAGGACACAATGTGTCGATGTGCGTATTACCGGGAAATTCTGATTCCTTAATTTTTTCGGGATTTTAAGAACTTGAGTGTCGGGGAAGCGTGGGGTATGTAATCTGGCTCACTTTTTCTTTCATGGACTTTTGATCTTGAATTCTGTTCCTATTCTCCGTATGTTTTATCTAGGCCATTTTGTCTTAGACCCTGAATTAAAAAAATATATTAAAAAAGAAAAATAAGCTGATGTTTTTGTTGGTTTTTTTTTTGTTTTTTTTTTTGACTTGTCACACACACATACACACACGCGTTTCTTTTTTTCTCTACCTGTATTAAGAAAGATAATCTTTTCTGGACACACAAACGTTTTTCTCTACCTCTGTATTAAAAAGTTTCTTAGACACAAACGTTTCTCTATATCACTGTATTAAAAGGATAATCTTTTCTTTGACACACAAACGTTTCTCTGTACCACTGTATTAAAAGATTGTCTTTTCTGGACACACAAACGTTTTTCTTTACCACTGTATTAAAATGACAATCTTTTCTTAGACACAAACGTTTCTCTTTACCCCTGTATAGAAGGCATTTCTAAAGAGTTGGTTGGTTCTTAAAAGGGCCGTTGGATTGATATTTTGAACTCCCTTAGAAGGCGCTCCACCAGGGTACCAATATGTTGACTCGCCGGGCCTCTGGCTGGCTCGCTATTCCTGCAGAGGGGGCAGGGCTGTTCACGGTCAATAAGCCAGGCGGCACACAGGTAACACACCACCCTCTGCAGGCACCGGCCGCACAAGAAGTTATTCTCTTCGTCCTCGGTCAAACAGAGGGTACAATAAATATTCTCCACCCTTACCCGTACTCCCCAGGGAGGAACACAACCCTGGAACCTCGCCTGACTCTGGGGAGTTGGCTGGCAGGTCTAGGTGGTGGGTGTGATGCTGGCGCCGAAGGAGGTGGGGGTTGTGGCGAGCGAGATTGAGGTCGGTTGTAAGGCCTTGATCTGCTGGAGCGGCCATGGCTTCTGCTCCTCGTATTGTTGTTCATCTGTATTCGCGTCATACTAATCCTTGCAATCTCTCCCCCTGTATCAGTTCGGATTAGCACTAATCAAGTTAAATTGATGCAAAGCATCAAATAGGCCGCAAACAAAATTAAGCATTTAAAAAAATTCTTTCACAATCAAGGAAAGCACGTCAAGATATTCAAAGGTGAAATAGTTGAATCATTTTTATTTCAGTCATGCAGTCTTCAAAGCAAAATAAATATTTTTAAAGAATTAAATAAATAGTCATTACCACATTAGCTAAAAAATAGATTTATCGATGTAAAAAAAATTATGTTCATTGACGAATTATAAGAATTTATTGTCATCAAAACAAAGATGTAGGCTTGTCAAGATAAACCACGTGCTGATACCCTGGATATTGGTCACGTGATAATGCCCATGGTTTCTGCAGGCCGCGGTGCAAAATGTAAAAAAAAATATGTCCTTTGTAGATGTAGACCAGATGCATTTTTATTAGTAGTTGAAAAACTCCTCAATTTTTCATTCACTATGCACTCGAACCACATCATTATTACCCGGAAAATCTTGATTTCTTTTCATATCTTACACACTCCCAGGCTGGGGAGTAGCTAATGTAAACTCTTTTTATATTTACCATAAATTATCGATGATCTGATGATAAATGATAATGAAACTTAAATGTAATAACAACATTTAATACTAAGTTTAAGCAAGTTTTTTAAATATTTTACTCATGATTTTTACTTGTTATCATTTACGAATTTTTTTATTGAAGTAATATAAAAATAACGTCTCATTTCCCCATGTGCACTTTCTAACACAATCACAAATAGATCGGCCGCTGCTGCGGCCGATAATAAGTTTCGACCTGGATGCCGGGTATGAAGAACAGATCTTCGTAGAAGATACCATCAGTCATCTTGAATGCCACGGAGATCCGATGCTAGCAGAATGACGCTGAGCTCTGGTGAGCGTCTGTATTTATGCACACATGACAGACCGACAAGAGGGCACTTCTGAAGCCGATGCCAAAAAAAACCATGGCGAACCCCATTTGTGTTTGTTTTGTGATTTGGGACCTATACATTCTCATGGATTATTTATTATGTATTCGTCCTAGGAATGTATGATGATACGGGTTTAAAGACGGTAAGTGTGTTGCCTTTTTTCATACTAAAATGGACATATGACATGAATTCTTAGTAGAGAAAAACAGTGAAAAATGTCGAAGCGAGGAGGCGAAATCCAGTGACTTGAGTTTATAAAATAGGTCTTTTTAATTGATTTAGAGGGTGAGACCAGGAAAAGGGGTGATAGTTAGTAAGATGAAACCTAGGTAAAAGGGCCCATATAGTTTTTATTTCAGGATAATCGGAACTAAAGTATAAATCAAGTGAAAATGGGTTTAGGGATAAACACAACCCGAGTTCAAAGGTCACCGGTTTTTGTTTTTTTTTTTTTCAGGCCCCGTGGGGATCCGGGTTAGAATAGGTCCTCAGTACCCTCTTGCTTGTCGTAAAAGGCGACTAAATGGGGCGGTCCTTCGGATGAGACCGTATAAACCGAGGCCCCGTGTCACAGCAGGTGTGGCACGATAAAGATCCCTCCCTGCTCAAAGGCCATAAGTGCCGAGCATAGGCCTAAATTTACAGCCCTTCACCGGCAATGGCGACGTCTCCATATCAGTGAAATATTCTGGAGAGGGACGTTAAACAGTGTACAATCAATCAATCAATCTTTTTTTTCTTCAGAAAACCATAGTGTAAGCTCCTTCGCAGTAGAGTTAGGCAACACAATGAAAAGATTATGGTAATGAGGTCTAACGCTCACTAAGTCGCCTCGCTCAATCGGGATCCGTATAAGGAAATAGTGCTCAAAATAACTCTCTACCGATATTTGCAAGACTTTGTAATACAATATTTTCATGTTTTAATCAAAATAATTAGTGATTTTATCGTATATAAAATAGCATGTCTTTAAAATAATTTCTTTTATGTGTTGTTTGTCTGCATTCGGCTTCAGCCAAGAGCTTACATTCGGTGACACGGAATGTTGTTTACATCTAAAAATGACTTTTTAGAATTATTAAAATTTAACTGCACTTAATATGTACTGAGTTCTTGTCAATTAGCTCATTTTCTTTGAGACAATATGTGTAGTAATGGAGGTCACCAATAACGCAAATTTAAACTAAATTAAATGAGATGTTTTCATTGTTTCAGTCAATGATCCACTAGTGACTAGGCCTAAACAAGTAATGATCATATCTTTTGACATACAAACATGCTACACAATTCAAAAAAATTATCAGTGTCATTATGTTGAAAACATAGAACCTCAACTGGTTGTAATTTTCTAGAATTTCTAAATTAATGAAAAAAAAATTCATTTTTTGTTTAGATTACATGTACATTAAAAATATTTGTATAATACTTTTATCATTGTAGCTGTCCAGAGTTTCAGGCTTAAGAACATGAAGAATGAATAAATAAAAAATGTATCATTTCTCCACAGGGTATGTATACTTCTAATTAAAATTCCACATTTTTTAAAGTATACATGTGCTATATAATTTTTTTTTTCATTTTGGTAATGGTGAAACTCAGAATTTTGTTCAGAAAATATTCTATTAATAACTGTTGTAAATGTCAGAGGTTTCACTTTCCCAGAGAAGTTTTTAACACATTTTTTTGCCATTTATATGAATAACATAAATTCACTACAGTATACAATGTAGCTTGTAGGCATAGCTATTCCCAAATGTTAGACTAATGGATTCATTCAGGCAGCAAGTTACTACATCATTCAAGGAAACTGGTATGCTCAATATTAGCTATAAACCATACAATATTCCTGGCAAGATTATTGAATTGTTTTGATAATAATTAAAAACTAACAGAAGAATTGAAAAACATGTATATGCATTCTATTTTAAATGTTTTAATGCATTTTTTTAAATTTCACTTTTTGAACAGAAATTACTTTCAATAATGGTATTTTCTGATTTTCTCATATTTTCAGAATTCATTTTATCCACAAGAACATGAGGTGATTGAAATAATTTGCACCTCGCCCAGCATTCCTACAGTCTGTCATTGGATTTGTAAAGAAATGTTTATTAAATAAATTTTCTAGATAAATAATAATTTGACTTTTTCATTTATTTACTGTACAGGTGTTGAAAAGCTATTAAGATGTGAAAATATTAACTTGCATACATTTTTTGTGTTCAGGGTACTGATGTCCATGAAGATCTTATTTCCAGCATGTACATTGTGTTCATTTATTTTTCAATAATATTACCAAAAACAGGAGACAAGAGACCCCCCTAATTGATTCAAAATAGGATAGGGGACCACCATTGATTCTGAGGGAAGGGGAGTGGCAAGTTTTTCTAAGTCAGATTTTTTTTCATTCTCATGTCAATGAAGGACAGATTAATATTTATTTCCGATCAATAAGATGAAGGGCAGATTATTTATTTATTTCCCTCTTCATTGAAAAGTCTTACAAGCAAAAAAAAAAAAAAAATTAAAAACTCTGATTCGTGGGAGGGCGAGATCACTGATCTGCAAGTATTTATTTCTAAACTGCCAGCCCCTCCCCCTCATGATCTCGTATGCAGAAAGAAAAGAAAAATTATTAAAACAAGTGTGCGTACCATAGGCGTTGGAAGCAAAATTAAAGGGGGCTAAACCAACAGATAAAGGTAAATTCCAATGCCTACATTATGTATATGATTTGCAAATAAGTAGGTAAAGGCTAAGCCCCCCCCCCCCCCCGGTTCCGACGCCTATGTGTACAGTAGTGAGAGAGGGGTATAGATACGTATCTAATTAATTTATTATTAATGGAGGAGGGGTATATTTTAATTAACCATTTGTTTTTCAACATGAATATATATAGCGGCAATATTTAGACCTATATGTGTGTAATACTACATGTCATGTAGACACCTCTTTGAGGAAATGCGGGAGGTTTGAAAGAAGTCTTTTAGCATACAGTAAATGTGTACAATGTATCGAGAACGAATAAACAAAATAGAAAGAAATGTCAGGGATTTTTTGCATACCGTTTTGATTTAGTAAAAAAAGAGTCCATCCTTGTCCGCATGTATATTTATTAAAATTTACGAGGTAAACAAACTATATTAATTACTCAAGAGTTATCTCCCATGCTGGATCAACTATGCGTTTGAAAACTATAATTAGATTTCTAAACTTCCAAGATTTCAATTTTTAATCAAAAAGTGCAAGGGCAAGGCGACAATTTTAAAAGTAGGTTTTTATTTTAAATTATTTATTTTATTGTATAGTTTTCAAAAAGTGATGCTCATTTCTTTGTAATCCTTTAGTTAATTTATAATTCACGATGAAATTAGGAAAATATCCTATTTTTCAAATAATACTGTCTGTTTTAGCTGAATAACTTAACTATATCGGAAAACTAACTGAATGAGCATCACTTTTGAGAAAGAATAGATACATAGGGACAACATAAAATATTTTGCAGTTAATGTTTTGTTTGCCTTGCCCTTGCACTTTTTGGTTAAATTTGACATCTCATTTTTTGACCTACGTGACTTCAGGGGGTCACATGATGTCAAAAAATACCGATGTGAAAAGCGATGGACATACTCTTCAAGATAACAAATAGCTATTTTAACTAGAGTGTCTTGCTAAAAAAATAAAACTGTGAAGCATAAAATGTTTCGGATTCCGTGAGTTTTTATAGAAAATGTTGCCTTAACTGTACTGCGTTTTTGTTGATAATCCACTTGTTTTCGAAAGTGAAATTTTTTAAAGTAGAATATAATGTGTTTAAAAAGCAATTCGTCTTTAGTTTTCGGGGCATGAACCATTCTTAGATTTTTTTTTGTATGTTTAATTAAATAAAATCATAGACTCAGCGTCTTAGAAAAATCCAAGATGACGTCAACCATCCTAACAAACATGAGGTATGATTTATTTTCTTAAACAAAGCTTTTTAAAAATTTCGTTGAGACTGATATACAGCTAATAATAAAAAAAAATCAAAAATGCAAATTTTAAAATAAGACCAGCTTGATAAAAAAGATCGAAAAGGAAAAAAAACGACATTTTATAGGCCTTAAATTAAAAAAAAGAAAAGAACAGGGTTCCCTCAGAATTAAAAAAAAACAGTGACCATGTTGACTTGATACAGGTGTTTTTTTCTTTAATTTTTTTTTTTTTTTTTTTTTGACAGTATAAAAAAGCATTTTTACTAAAGAGGTGGGTGGCCGTTTGATTTTTTTAAACTGTTAAACCAGCGCCGAGGGACCTAGGTCTGAAAGTTCTGAACTGAAAGAAAACCCGGGAGTGAGGTTTGGAAGTTCCTCTTCATGGGAAGACATTCTCGGCGCTGGAGAAAGCGGCTCTGTATAGTGAGTGGATGTCGTATTCCTGTTCTGGTGCAGGATTTGCAACTGTTGGATATATTCTACCGCAGCTCTTAAAATGTCCACTTGGCTTATGTTCTTGTTTTTCTTTCCATTTGGAACATGTTCTCGCAGACTTTGAAACCACAGGCTGAGCTTTTTTTCGGTTCCGTTCTAATTGGCTTTTTTTGGCCCGTTTTTAGCTCTAATGGTGAGAGACCAAAAGAGCTTATGCGATAGTAAGGTGTCTGTCTCCGTCTGTCTGTAAACATTTTTTTCAAAACGCTACTCGTACAGTTTTGGTCTGATTTCAATATAACTTGGCACACAAGTAGACTACACTAAGATACGGTAAATAGTGCATCGGTTTTTAATTTTGATGAACGGTGTTGCCATGGTAACTAAAAATATAATTTTCTGAGAAATTCCTTTAAAATGCTACTCCTCCAACAAATTTGATCTGATTTCAATATAACAAGTAGACTACACTAAGATACATAAATTAGTGCATCAGTTTATGATTTCGATGAACGATGTTGTCACAAGGATTACATATGTGAGGTATGAGAGCCCTAGCCTTTACCGTTAAAAAGCTATGGTCAAAGTTATAGTTTTTAAATAGTAGCTCAAACTGCAAGGTCAAGGTCAAAGTTGTTAATATCCAATGAAAGGTCTTGTCACAAGGATTACTTATGTGAAGTATGAAAACCCTAGCCCTTACTGTTCAAAAGTTGTGACCAAGATTAAAGTTTTTAAAAAGTAGGTCAAACTCCAAAGTCAAGGTCAAAGGGTCAAAGTTCTTGTTTTCCAATGAAAGGTCTTGTCACAAGAATTAAATATGTGAAGTATAAAGCCCTTTCCCATACCGTTCAAAAGTTGTTTACATAGGTACGGAAATCTCAAAGGTCAGAGTCTAAAGGTCATAGTTGACAAAGAATACATGTGTGAAATATGAAAGTCCTAGGTAGCTAGCGTCCAAAAGTTATGGCCGAGTAAAATATAACATTTATGTATAAGTGGGTCAAACTCCAAGGTCAAAAGGTCAAATTCGGTGACGCCCAAAGAAAGGTCTTGTCACAAGGAATACACATGTGAAATATAGAAGTCATAGCTCCACTAAAGCAAAAGTTATGGGCAAGGTTGAGGTTTTTGTGACGGACGGACAGCCAGACTGACGGAGGGACAGAAGAATGAGATTTAATGTCACCTTGCTTTCGCGAAAGCGGGGGACAAAAAACAAGGGTCTTGCACTGGTTAAAAATTGTAGAACTTTTTGTGAATGGCCGTTAAAACAAGAATGGCACGTGTCCCTCAAAAGAATTAGATTGAGATATATTGTTTTATAGAAAAGCTACTTTTTCATTATGCCCCAAAAATAATAATGCCACTTTTTATAAGGAATTTTTGCTTGGCATTGCCTCCCCCCCCCCCCCTCCCCCTCTTTTTAAAAAATGAAAACGAAAGCTTATAAATGAGCACCTTTTATTACACTCACACATGTGTACACTATGTACTAACCAGTAGGTCACGTGATTTATTCTGCAGACAGGCATTGTAGAACTGTAGAAGTCCGCATGATGCATCTGTACACAGAAGAAAAAGTGACGTTAAATCTGTCACTTATTTGCCTGTACCCTTCTATGTTGGACAGCATCCATATTGAAATCATTATTTGTTTGGGAGGTTCGACAATTTCTCTGAACTTCCATGAACTGCTTATTTTGGAATGTGGGCTGTTGATAGTATCTGTTGATTCAATAAAGTAGACTGTTCCAAGGATTGCATGTGACGCCTGCTTTTAGTTTCTTTAAAAAGAGTAACCAAATCTAATAGTGGTCAGCTATTTATATACTACTAGCTTAGAACAGTATTTCAAACCAAAAAAAAAATCATAAATTCACAAGAGAAATCCACTCATAGTATAAGCCTGCTATAGAGTCTGTAAATAAAAAAAAACAGATTCCAAACCTGCAAATGAATACAAGAATTAAACTGAAATCATTATTATACGAATTAATTATCCCTTTTGAGGTCAACATGGTGAAATAATGCGGCCTCAGTCAGGTCAGGTCACCTCGTGGGCCAGGTGAGGGTCCTTATTTCACCATGTTGACCTCAAAAGGGGTAATCAGTTGTTTTATTATACCAATATATATTGAAAAGTATGAAAACTCTAACCGTTTATCTGCTTTCTTTGATCGGGATCGGGATTCGCTACACTCCGTATAGTGAAGCTCTTTACATTGACGTCTGCAAGTCGTGTAAGTTTCTGCATCATGATTTACTGATTAAAATTAAATTTGGTTGATTGCGACATACATTGTTATAACTAACGATGACTTTTCCTCACAGGCAGGGTAGTTTTATCAATAAATCAAAGGAAACATAACCTATGAGCTTCGCTACGCTCGCGAAGCTCATAGGTTATGTTTACATTGGTTTATTGATAAAACTGCCGACTCCTGTGCTTTTCCTCTACCCAGTCAAAATCTTACACAGAATTCAACTCTTTACAGAACCGCTTCTACATTCCATAATTGAATTGAAACGATATTTTGAAATGAGTAAACCGTTAAAGTTAACGATAAAATTTTGCCGTATTCTATATGGTAATGCAAAACAGACCATGCACAATTTTAAAAACATGTTGTTTTCTCGAATAATTATTATTTTATGCATTTAATTTACTCAAAAAGAAATTTTTGATTAAGAGGTCATTATTTAGCGGTCATTAATTATAATGACCGGGTCATTATATCCCAAGTGTAATGATTCCTAGGCCATTATTGTTGTAAACAGTACTATTTGGAGTCGTTGTGTTTGTAAAGTTTTCTTACCAGCCAATGGAATTCGAACATCAATATAATAGAGGTATAATAAAAAGAATTTTTTTTTCATTTTACACGTGTTTAAAAGTTTTTACACCAACTGTCACTCTACACGATCCGTAGTGCGATCCCGACCCCGATGTTTTATAATATTTAAACATCAGTTTGTATGGTCACTGAATATAATACAGTTTTAAAGAACAGTTTTATGACTCATAAATATGTATAAATATTAATTATCAACAGCCGCCACTCAAATTTCAGAAGTCTTAGGTGCTCCGAATCCATAAAAGTCCCATATTCAATGAATGTGAATGCGTAACAGGCCTGGGGCCATAAAACTTAGGTGAAATCACTTCTACCACTGACAGGAATATATAGTGGAAAAGTGAGACTGAGATCGAAAGTGAGCTCGTTTAAGTTTTATTGCCTCCTAGGCCTGATATACTTTGACCTAATACTCAGTATATGTAGACATTATCTTCATGTTTTATTCTTAATTTGTAACAGCAGAAAGTGTCCTTTTTTTTACCTTGGCCCGTCCTTGAAGAGTTACCCCCCTTCAATCATTAAAATTCATTTGCTGAAAACTATTCGTTTTTCTTTTTCCTATACTGAATAATTATACACTATTCACCTAGCATTTTTTGATATTCATAGTACTTAAATTTTTATTAGCTCACATGAGCCGAGGCTCAAATAAGCTTTTTGTGATCACATTTTGTCCGTAGTCCGTCCGTCCGTTCTGTAAACTTTTTATTTTTTCGACTTTTCGAGAACCACTTGGCTAATTTCAACAAAACTTAGTACAAAGCATCTGTCGGTAAAGAGAAGTTAAAATTCTAAAAAATGAATGGCCAAGTCCCTTCACAAGGGGAGACAATCAAGAAAAGCCAAAAAAGGGTTGGGTCATTAAAAAATCTTCACAAGAACCAATGGGCTAGAAAAGCTGAAACTTTTGCCGAAGCCTGGGGTAGTGTGAAATAATAAATTGTTCAAAATATGACCCAGAGTTAGGGCGGGGTCACAATAGGGAATCCAAGTTTTACATAGAGAATATGTAGGAAAAATCTTTGAAAATCTTCTGCTCAAGAACCACTGGGCCAGGAAAGCTGAAACTTATGTGGAAGCACCCTTGTGTAGTGTAGAATCTAAATTATCAAAATCATGACCCCCGGGGGAATATTCTCGCGACATAAAAACTAGGTTTCAACTGTTCAGCACTTAGACGTGAAGACAAGAGGCCCACGGGCCTTATAGGTCACCTGAGTATCATGTAACAACTTTCCAGCGATTGTATTTGGTTCGTGTTTTAATCCAAAAGCCATGAAATTCACAAATTTTGAAGGAGGCACCATTGCTTATCAAAGGGCAGATTTCAATGCATTAATTTAATTTTAGTCAAAGTACCCCCCTGGTACCCCTGACCCAGCGGCCCTGAAATTGTCTATTTTGAAAGAGACCCCTTTCTTCATTATAAGCCCAGCATTTTTTTTATGTTTAGGTTTAGTTATGAACATGAGAATAAAAGTCCCGAAGGAGAAGGAAATAAAAAAAAATTTTTGATAAATCAATTAATAACATTTGTACATTCTTTTTTTATGCTATTCTAAAAGGCTCCTTACCACTGGACACATAATGCTTACAAATAGGAAAGTAGAAAATTTAATTGCTTATTTCATCATCTGCCAGTTTGGGCCAGTTATATAAATTTTGTGATGTTGGTCAAAATATATTTTAAAAAATCAATTCTTTAAAAAGTCTTTCAATATATCTTCATTTTTTAAATATGTGTTAGGTGAATGTGTAGACATTGTTCTAAAGTTTACTTGATGCCTGAAATTATAATTCCTATCATAAAACAGACAGTGAGTATTGGGAAGTAGGGTGAACATTTTTTCAATTTAGTGTAAAATAATTTTTCTGGCTGATACAAATGATACTTCATGCCTATATGTATATATTTGTATATTCTTGCCGCCTTTTAATAGTTGAATTTTTTTTATTTCTTCAGGTTATTGTTTATGTCTTCCTCAAATGGACTTAACTTCTCCCATAGTTTTATTCATTACATCTGATGCATAAGCAACCCTATTTTGAAGAATGATGCTTAGACTGTAAGCTATAACAGAGACCTAAACTGTAACAATGTCGCTGGCGATACTGCAATAGCTACCACAGGGGCAGTTTGAAAACCTGGGAGAGGAAAATAATTTACAGATAGATACTTTTGAAACGAATACATTTATCTCACCAGCATGTCATTGTACAACAAAGTCGTCAGCATTTTATTTGTCCTTTGAACAGGTGAAACGTTTTGAATGGCACTTGTATCGATGAATTTTACACTAAACCAAGCTATCTTGAAGTTCTCAGATCTGGCTTTATTTACCCGCCGTTTCATCTTAAAACCAAAAGTGCGAGTTCGTAAATTTGAAATCTCGATCCCGACTCAAATTTGACATCGGAAAGAAATTTTTTTTATTTTTTTCTGAAAATTCAAAACCTTGAGCGGAGGGTTTGTAAAACTGAAAATAAAATAAATCCTGGCCTTAAATATGTAATTAGATCATTAGTATATTAACCAGGAGCAAAGGATACGATATTCAAAGAATTCATGCATTTCACAATATAATCATTAGAGCCCCACCCTAAAACAAGAACCCCTGACCCTGGGGCCATAAAATTCACAATTTTGGTAGAGGCTTTCTTGCTCATCATATCTATGTACATGTATTTAGTTAGTTTATTTAATACCCAGGAGCAGAGAAGAAGATTTTCAAGGAATTCATGTATTTTCACTATATAATCAATAGAGCCCCACCCTAACACCAGAACCCCTGACCCTGGGGCCATAAAATTCACAATTTTGGTAGAGGCACTCTTGCTCATCATAACTATGTACTTAGTTGGTTTATTTAATACCCAGGAGCAGAGAAGAAGATTTTCAAAGAAATAATGCATTTTCACTACCTACTTATTTAGCCCCGCCCTAGCACTAGAATCCCTGACCCCAGGGCCATGAATTTCACAATTTTGGTAGAGGACTCATTGCTGATTACAATCATGCAAACAGTTTGACTGCTTGATGTCCAGGAGTAAAGAAGAAGATTTTTAAAGATTGCATTAATTTTAGTGGTTTTGGCCCCACCCCCTAGCCCCAGGGGGTCAGGGATGATGAAATTTACAATTTTTGTTCCCCTTCACCCATAGATGCTTTGTGTCAAATTTGGTTGAAATTGGTTGAGTGGTTACAGAGAAGAAGCTGAAAATTTCAAATGTTAACGCACAACCGACGACGCATTACGACGGACGAAAACGGATAGCAATAGGTCACCTGAGTTTACTCAGGTGACCTGAAGAGCGAGTACCTAAAATTCTTGGACGTAAAACACAATAAATCAAGGGAGTACTAATCTCTTCTCATTAACATTTCCACGCGTTTCATTACGACAACTGAATTTATACTGAAAGGTCTTGCAACGTGACTGGATGGCGATTTTTATCAGGGGGCGGGAAGTGGGGGGGGGGGGTAACGAAGGCGCAATACATCAATAGAACATATTCCTATTCAGTAACTCCAAATAATACCCCATATGTATGAACCTTTTAAATCGTAGGCTATGGTATTAACAAGAGATGTTTGTAAAACACTTATGCCCCCCCCCCCCCCTCAGCCCAAATAAATGGATTTTTTCCAAGTCTAAGGGGTATAACTGTCCAAATTGGCTCGATTGGACCCAGATATTCTTTTGATAAATCTGTATACCAAATTTTATTTCAATATGTGCAACCTCTGCAAAGAAAATGAACGGAAACTGCAAATGAATGGATTTTTTTTAAGGCCAAGGGGTATACTCTGTCAAAAATTGGCCGATCGTACCCAAAACAGAATTTGACACATATTCTTATGATTAATCTGTATACCAAATTCCATTTCAACATGTTGCAACCTCTGCAAAGAAAATAAACCGATGGTGGACTGACAACAGCAGCAAAGCAATAT
>NW_026923803.1:0-21820 GCF_032062105.1 Saccostrea cuccullata | reverse complement strand
CTTCTTAAAATTATCTATATGCTCGTTTAAATATACTCCTTATCTAGAAGGTGCATTTGAATGCAGTCCCCAGTTTACTATATGTGAAACCTGTAAACCGTTTTGTCTGATTTTTCCCTAGACAATAATTGTTAAAATAACAAGTTACTCCTCTCTAAAATAATTTCTTTTAAAGAAAGATTTCTCTATTTTGTGTTAGAGATTAATATCCTTTTTTTCCAGCATGCTATTAGGTAATTATATACATTTTCTTATAGTATGATTTTCTGTGCTTTTTAGGTGTATCAAAATATATCAACAATCTTGCAACAAAATATCTAAATAAAAAATGCGAAATTGTGTAGAAGGAAAACGTTTTTGGACATATCTATAGGATTGACAGGTTGGGACTCTACCAACAAAAGTACACCAATAACAAAATAACACCAAAGAAAGCTTCAAAATATAAAAAAAACATAAAAGTTTTACAGACTATAAAAACAAAACACTTTTAGCTATATACAACAGTATCTATATATAGAATAAACAGTTTTTCCTAACATTCATGTATCATATTACCACTGATATGTTTCGAGCGTAAATAATGTATATTATGAATATTTAAAAGACCATCAAATGATATAAAAAAAAATAGCAGTTCCATAACAAACTGGATAATCTTTTACTCAGTTTTGTTCTGTGTTGGAACAGATGCCAAAATTCTTAATATGGAGACAATTTATGGCTTTCAAGCAGAAATGCAGAAAGTCTAAATACCGATAATCAGGGAGATTAAACATTGCATTTCTTTGTATTAATGACATTTTCCATTTTCTCTTCCTCTTTGTTTTGCCATGATTTCAGTTCTACTAAAGTTTTATCAAGCATTTCCTCAATTTTAGAGATGGAGACGTTGGCGTTAGTTTTACTCTTTGGAGTGGTTTGCTTTGGATTTGAACCATTGTCCCCTGACAAGACTTGTCCGAATTTGATATTATCAGAGTTCTATGAGGGCCAATTCCTGAATAGGTGTAATGAAGGTCAGATCCCCCACTGTCTGATTGATGACAAAAATAGACATGGACGGGTGTGTATAAAGGCGGTAACCATCCCGGCAGGTAAAAAACAGCAATAGTCACGTATGCACATAAAAGTTACTCACAGATAACCATACACAAACATTTTTTACGTGTACAAGTAAACAACAGTAAAATCACAGGTAACCAACATTAAAATTACTTACAGTTAAAAAATGTAAAAGTCACTTATTCAGATAGCCAAAAGATAGAATTACTCATACTGGTAATGAAAAGAAAAAGTAACTAATATACACGTCGAGAAGCAATTTTTTTTAATATAGATTTGTCGAATAACATGTAGAAGTAAAAGTTTTTTTTCTGGCAACCCACAGTTAAATTCATTTGAATGAGTAAACAATAGGAAAATTTACTTATACATAATCGTTCATAATCAAAATCTACTTTTATTCGTAAAAAACCCCCAGCAAAATTCCAAGTAATCTACGATTAAAGTAACTTAATAGTATGGAGATCTTACTGATAGTGGATTCTTCAACTAGTACACATGTATATATATGTATTTTTTTTAACAAACAAAAATGCAGGTCTTTTGTTGACTTAAAGCAATATTAACTGAATTAAAAATGCATCTTCTGAGAGATTATTAATTTTTATAAAATCTCCTATTTTTAAAACTTAATGTTTGACGGCATCAGAGTTTAAAATTTTCTATAGTTAAACAAAAACAAAAACAATATATACCCTTTGTTTCTTTTTAATTCAATACTCAGGAGAATGTCCGTTCTACGATTCGGAGAGGAGCATGATAGATAAAAGGAGATGTATTGGAGAGGATTGTCCTAAGAAAGATATACCGTCCACTGCCGCCAGTATATGTAAGTGCACTGAAAAACAATAGCTTTTTAATAATTTTGTCTGAGCATATTTCGTGTCTAAACCTGATGTCCACTATATTCCAATAATGTTTCTCGTCAAAGAATAACAAAGGTAGAAGACATATATATGTAAAAAGTTAATTAGATAACAAAAAAATACTTGGCTCTGAAATGAATAACCTTTATATTACGTGATAAAAAATCGACTGTTTTTACAAGAATTCTTTATGGAAATATATTTATGCATATTTCTGCTTGAAGTCTGATCCAAGGCATTTTCTCTCCTTACTGATTACATTTGGCCCTTGGCTCTTGAAACAGACTAATACTTTAGTCGGAATTTCAATGACCTGTAAAATGCTTAATTATTATTGAATTAATCTCTAATTTTGCAGATAATTACACATTTAAAAAAAAATTTTGTGAAGCAATATTGAAAAATCTTTTTTTTTTTAAATCTGCTTAACTTCTACAATATTTTTGCAAATAAACATAAAGATTTTGATTAAAGCTTAGGATGATTCAAAAGTGCAAAAAAGAGACTGAAAGAAAAACTGCCATGAAAGAGTCTGGGTTAGTCTTCGGGGGCGAAGACCTTTCAGGAAGGGAAAGATGGTGATCAGACAGATCAATTAGCTCGGTATAGGAACCAAATACATGTGAATCAGTATGACGGTTTCAGAATCTGTATTGCATAGACTCCATTGCATTTCTCTCCTGACCAGTTATAATCATTATCAGTCAATAGCTATAATATTGCGTTTCAATTTTAATTAAATAAAATTTTAATAAAATTAGACCAAACATTTCAAGGGTTCTTAACAGTATGCGGTAGGACTTTAAGATTGAGTTATTTTAATTTGTAAAAATAGTTTGTTTTTTTTTAAATATCCAAATAATTTTTTTATTTATTTTTCCATCCACAGATGAAGGATGCTTTAAAAAATTCAGGTAATTGTCTTCACAACATTTTACACCAGAAACAATGTAATGATAATTCGTTAAATAACAGTAATCGAGACATGCGTTTTTTCACACAGATCTTGGACATAAATAGTACATATAACGTTAGAATATTACCATAGAATAAAATAATTAAGAACTTAAATCAATGTACAGATGTAACTTTTTTGAATTTGTGCACTATAATTCATTCAAAACAAGCATTTCTATATCTATATGTGCAAGTACAAAATCTTGTATTCGAGTTTAAGAATTATATTTTTGTACGCTTTATTTCCTAAATCTATATCTAACTATCAATAAAATAGATAAGGATAAAGACTCTGCCATCTAGTGGTTGTACTAATGCTTTTATCTTTTCAATTCGATATATGTTAATTGTTATGGGTCAGAATAACCCTAAATGCCAGCAAAGATCAATAACACAATTTAAACTTAACAATAATTTATTTACAGTAATATATAATAAGTATATGAAACATAAAGTACAAACTTAGCAAGAATCTAAAAATACATACATCAGAGTGTCCGTTGCTGCACACAATGTCCCAGTGAAAATATATATCCCAGTTATATCTCAATAGTGCTTATACGACAAAGTATAGTATCTCTATGCATCGAATTGACAGGGTATTTACACAGTAATATAAATCTAGAATATTCTAGAAATTGTTAAAACATGATATTACTGGAACAATCTGGACATTCACAAAATTTAAGAATGTTCTAGATAAAATGATCAAACATGTTGACCACTCTGGAATGTTGAAGAAACTTAATGTTACTAATTATATACATAATGAAACAATACACATCTCACAACACCTCCCCCCTTAAAAAGTTTGAATGTCAATGAAAAACTTAAATTGTAAAACATGTACATTAATACAAAATCTAGTATGTTTACGATACTCTTGACAAGGCGTCTGCAATAACATTGTCTTTGCCTTTGAAATGCTTAATTGTTATGTTGTATTCTTGTAACAACAAACTCCATCTAGTCAGTCTTTGATTCTTGTTTGACAATTTATGCAAAAATGTCAGGGGGTTGTGATCCGTATATTCAAAAATTGGATGCAAAGTAACATTCAGATAAACATCAAAATGCTGTAAGGCTAACAACAAAGCAAGGCATTCCTTTTCAATGGTGGAATACTTTTGTTGACATTTTGTAAGTTTCTTTGAAAAATAAGAAACAACTCTATCTACCTTATCACTATGTTCTTGAAACAAAGCTGCCCCGATTCCAACATCACTAGCATCAACAGTAAGCTTAAATTGCTTAGAAAAATCTGGAGTTGACAGAACTGGGTTGCTCATAAGGACAGATTTGATTTTATGAAAGGATTTTTCACAGTCCTTTGTCCATTCAAAGTTAACCCTCTTTTGTAAAAGATTTGTAAGTGGACTAACAACTGAGGAAAAATTTGGACAAAATTTTCTGTAAAACCCAGCCTTGCCTAAAAACCTCATTAATTCTTTCTTGTTTGTAGGAATCGGAAACTTTGCAATAGCTTCCACTTTAGCCATAATGGGTGTAACATAACCTTGACCTACTTTATGACCTAAATACTCTACATAAGCATGACAAAATTCGCTCTTCTCAAGATTCACAGTTAAGTTTGCTTTAGCTAAAATGTCAAATAAAGCACGCATGATTCGGAGATGTTCGTCCCATGTGTTGCTGTTTATGACGACATCATCAATGTAGGCCTCGCATCCCTCAAGGTCTTGAAGAAGGGAGTGAATCATCCTTTGGAATGTAGCCGGTGCGTTTTTCATGCCAAAAGGCATTACTTTATACTGGTAAAGTCCATCTGGTGTAGCAAAAGCAGATATTTCTTTTGCTCTTTCTGTTAACGGTACTTGCCAGTAGCCTTTCAACAGGTCAAATTTACTGACAAATTTCGCGTTTCCAATGTTGTCAATACAGTCATCGATTCTAGGTATTGGATATGAATCAGTTTTGGTAACAGAATTCACCTTTCTAAAGTCTGTACATAATCGGTACGAACCGTCCTGTTTTGGTACAAGAATACACGGTGAGCTCCAATCACTTTTACTAGGTTCAACAATGTCATTGTCCAACATGTACTGCACTTCCCTTCTTAGGTACTGCAATTTTATTGGATTAAGACGGTACGGATGTTGTTTAATAGGCAGAACGTCGCCAACTATGACATCATGACAAGCTGCATTAGTTTTCTTTGGAACATCCGAAAAGATTTGATGATACTCATTCATCAAGTTTTGAACTTCTTTTTGGTGAATGTTCAAATGTCCAAGTTTGGCATCAAAATCAGCCAAAATTTCTGAGTTTTTCAAGCGAACACTCCGATTACAATCTTTCTCATTCATTTCTACACTCATATCACTTTCAATACAATTTTGAACAGTCTTAGCATTGGCTAAAGTGGAAATTGGTTTTACAGAATTTCGGTCACACCTTTCAAAATACTCTTTTAACATGTTAATGTGACAAACCCGTTTCTCTTAACGTCGACCTGGTGTCTTAACTACATAGTTTACATCACTGATCTTGCTTTCAATTTCATAAGGGCCATAAAATCTGGCCTGTAAAGGATGAACAGGAATAGGTAAAAATACAAGAACCTTATCACCTGGTTTAAATACCCTATTTATGGCATCTTTGTCATACCACATTTTCATTTTCATCTGAGAACTCTTCAAATTTTCTTGTGCTAATTTACAAGCATTGTAAAGTTTTTCTTTGAAATCAGACACATAATCTAAAATATTAAGATCACTAGTCTCAGTCAGCCACTTTTCCTTCAACAATTTCAAAGGACCCCTAACCGTATGACCGAACAATTCAAAAGGACTGAACCCAAGAGACTCCTGGACTGCCTCTCGTGCAGCAAATAGTACAAGATGAACCCCTTCATCCCAGTCTTTCTCATACTGGTAACAATAGGTCTTCAGCATTGTTTTTAGGGTTTGATGAAAACGTTCTAGCGCCCCCTGGGACTCAGGATGATAAGCAGTTGATCTATACTGCCTAATACCCAATTCATGCATGACTTGCTGGAACAACCCAGACATAAAATTTGACCCTTGATCCGACTGAATTGCCTTAGGTGCTCCTACAAAACTGAAAAACTTGGTTAGGGCCTTAACTATGCTCTTTGCCTTTATATTCCTTAGAGGTATGGCTTCAGGAAATCGAGTGGATGTACACATAATGGTATGTAAATACTGGTTCCCATATCTAGTCCTAGGCAAAGGTCCTACACAATCCACCAACACTCGACTAAATGGTTCTTCAAAAGCTGGAATGGGTTGGAGAGGAGCAGATGGTATCTTCTGATTTGGTTTACCTACCATCTGACAGACATGGCATGACTTGCAAAACTTCGAAACATCCTTTCTTAGCTTAGGCCAATTAAAATGACTCAAAATCCTATTATAAGTCTTATTGATACCTAAATGACCAGCCATAGGTGTATCGTGAGCTAAACTCATGACATCTCGACGATAAGCAGCTGGGACCACTATCTGGTGAACGACACGCCACACTTCATCTGGAGAAGCGTCAGGTGGTCGCCATTTTCGCATAAGGATGCCATCTTTCATATAGAAGCATTCTCCAACTTTAGTAGCCTCTTCTGGTGGAAGTGCCCTCTTAGTAAGTTGAATGATATCTGGGTCTTTATGTTGTTCAGAGAGTAAACGTTCTCGGCTGAGGATGTCCTTGCCTTGGCTAACTAGTGGATGCAACTCATCATCCTCACCACCAAATTTTGGTAAAAGTTCTTTCTTCTCTTGCTTCTTGATATTGTATGGTTCCATGCTTGTTTGAGTGCCATCAAGGTCAGATAAGAAAGTGTCATTCAAATCAATATCAACAGAGGAATTCGTCTCGTCAAAGGCTTGAGTATGGTCTGCCTCCATTTCTCGTCTTCTGGCCATCGCTCTAGTAACAGCACAGACTGGATAAATGTCATCATCTTCATCATCGCATATGACACTGGAAGTGATTTTCTCACAAACTATAGGATCAGGTACAACCTTCCCACCAGCTAAATCGTTGCCTAACAACAAAGAAATGCCTGGAACGGGAAGAGTAGGTCGAACACCTACGATAACAGGTCCAGTAACTAAATCTGACTTCAAACTAATTCTATGCAGGGGAACATCAATGACGCCTAGCTCCACACCCTGTAATAAAACTGACCCACCAGTAGAAGTCTGCTCAGACAAAGGAAGCACGCCCTCTAACAATTACGTCTGTGCAGCACCAGTATCTCTCAAAATCTGGACAGGTCTTATTTCGCTAGAGTCACCGAGTGAAACAAATCCCTGAGACATAAAGGGCTTATAATCCTCCATAGAATCAATAGAACTGGACTGTGAACCCTGGACATCAGGAGTGTCAGAACAAATCGAAACTAAGGCTTCTCTATCACCTCTAACTGCCGCACAAGCGTGTGGTTGAGTTTTATCAAAATCACTTTTTCTCTTAAGTTTAAAGCATTCACTGATCAGATGACCTTTTTTCTTACAATAACTACAAGTAGGAAGTGACCCTATTCCAGAAGATCCTTCAACACGTCCTGGACCGGACTTAAAACCACCTTGTGATGGAGACTGGAGACTTGTGGAAGACTGAGACCCTGAACCACTCTTTTTATATGTGTCTGAATTGGTAGAATTACTGCTAGTCTGAGATCTTGATACAAAATTCTTTTTATGAGACAGAGCATAAGTATCAGATATGACTGCTGCCTTTTCAAGAGTTTTCACATTCTTATCTTCTAAATGTGTTTTCAAATCTTGAGAAACACATTCCTTAAACTCTTCTACCAGGATGACTTGGTGCAAATTAGCAAAAGTTTTATCAAGTTTCTTAGATCTAAACCAGTGATCGAATAAATCTTCTTTCTCTCGTGAAAATTCAACAAATGTTTGATTATCAAACTTCCTATACTTTCTGAATTTTTGTCTATATGCTTCAGGTACTAATTCATATGCTTTTAATATTGCTGCTTTGACCTTCTCATAGTCTGAACTTTCAGCTACCCCTAGTGCAGAGTATACCTCAGCTGCTTTGCCAACCAGTACACTTTGTAACATTGTTGACCAAACGTGTTGTGGCCATTTAAAATTCTCTGCGACTTTTTCGAATTGGGGAAAATATTTGTCTACAGATTTTTCTTGAAATTTTGGAACTAACCTAATATTTTTTGCTGCGTCAAATTCATTCTTGACAAATGACGGTTCTGGTTGGTGCTGTAATCTTAATTTCTCTAACTCAAAATGCTCTTGTCTTTCTAATTTGTCTAATTCAAATTTTCGTTCACGCTCTCGTTCTTCTCTTTCTAATTTTTCTCTTTCAAATCGCATTTTCTCTAACTCTAATTGAAACTGATATTCTGCCATTTTATAAGAGCCTAACTCTGATTTAACTGTATATTCTGGAAGATCGTATTTTTCAAAGACGTTTTCTTCTACTAATTTGTTTGCAACCTTAATTCTAATGAGTTGCTTTCTCTGAGAGGATTTAACATCTAACCCAAAATGCAAACCTAATGCGATCAAGTCATCTTTTTTTAACGTATCAAAAACCTGAACACTTGGTGAACTAAGAAAGTCTGTGACCGAAAACACCATGTTGATTTCTGCTGGCTTATAATCAAATTTAACGGTTCAATAAACAAAATTCTGACAATAAACTGCAAAAGTGCAAGAAATTCTTTATCCCGGACGAGCCCCCAATTCTGTTATGGGTCAGAATAACCCTAAATGCCAGCAAAGATCAATAACACAATTTAAACTTAACAATAATTTATTTACAGTAATATATAATAAGTATATGAAACATAAAGTACAAACTTAGCAAGAATCTAAAAATACATACATCAGAGTGTCCGTTGCTGCACACAATGTCCCAGTGAAAATATATATCCCAGTTATATCTCAATAGTGCTTATACGACAAAGTATAGTATCTCTATGCATCGAATTGACAGGGTATTTATACAGTAATATAAATCTAGAATATTCTAGAAATTGTTAAAACATGATATTACTGGAACAATCTGGACATACACAAAATTTAAGAATGTTCTAGATAAAATGATCAAACATGTTGACCACTCTGGAATGTTGAAGAAACTTAATGTTACTAATTATATACATAATGAAACAATACACATCTCACAACATAATTTTTGCTTGATAGCTCAAAGGATGAACTTTGACAACAACAACAGCAACAAAATGACTCCTGTATAAGAATCATAACTTGTATGTGAAAATCAACATAGACAATAGATGTGCCATCACCTTTATTCATAAAGAACACCTGTAATTCTCTTACTAAATTCGTGATTTTATATATGTATATATAAGTATTGAGAAACCGACATCTTTTTACAAGCCTCTAACCACGTATTTGTTTTCATGTTTCTCAAATTTCTATATATTTTGGAGAGTTGCTTATATTTCTTTGTTTTGAATCATATTAGAATGTCTTTTGTGTGTATAAATCTATATCTATTTTTTTTTACTTAAATCCCATAACATAAAGAATGATAAAAGTTTTATTTAACTGTTATATGTGTAATATGTAGGACCAAAGAATGTTTAATTTTCTGACTACTCTTTAATGTCTCTTAAAGGTACGTGGACACAGATTTGAAGTTAATATTATCTTGTATAATATCACGAATTTTATATTTTAATAGCATTTCATACAAAAATTAATTAAAAATCTTATTTCATATAAAAGTTATTAAAACTTTAATTTTTTTGTCGGGTTTGATTGACACATCCTTGCACTTTCACAAATTTGAACTTTATTCTTAATCCTTAGGAAAAGTGGCAATCTTGTTGTGTATTAAAATACATAAGTCGTAATATTATATAGAAAATATTAACTTCAATTCTGTGTCCAAGTACCTTTAAGAGATATGTTTTGCTTCATAAAAAATTGGTTACTTCAAATTTTTAGTACTAAGTTTATGAAAACCATGTATGCTGTTTTTCCAAAGTTTAATTTGCCAGATCAGTGATTTTTTTTGTGTGTGAGTGAGTTGCAGTTTTATGTGTGGCTTTGTTCATTTTGTATATGTGACTCATATTGAATGTAATATTGAATGTGATTTCCTCCATTTGTTACAAAGTTCATCAATTTTATATACAAGATCAACCATGTTTACATCATTGTGGTTGCCACAAGTGTAAAGTTGAATAAAAAAGTTATTTATTTTAAAAATGGTTACAAACTTAGTCTACAAACTCTTGGAGAATATTGCCATTGTTTACGTGAGAGGGAGACGTAAACTACCTATACGCACTAAACACCGTACACGGGCTACACGTACACTACATTAACAAATAAGAAAAGTTGATGACTGAGAAGCTAAGGCCAAAAAAGTTTGTCAGTTTTAGTAAGCCCTTATCATCTTTAGTAAGTAAAACAATATAATCACTTGACAATAGTCAATTCCCATCTTTTATTATTTGGAAATTATTCCTTGTCTACTAATGTAATTAATAAAATATGTCACTCTGTCCAAAAGTTCTTTCGAGATTCAGGTAGATTTTGATCTCCTTTCCTTCTTCTGTTTCATCACGTCAATTATCCATTGACGTATAACTGTGATTGTTTATAACGTGCATGAGAATTTTATTTGTAATTATGTTTATAATGCTTATCATTATTGTCATATAATATTATCGTAAGCATTGAAAAGCGGGGGGGGGGATATAGCAATCGTTATGTCCGTCCGTCCGTCTGAACATACGTCCGTACGTCCGTCTGTCTGTCCGCCCGTCCGTTTACGCTTTGGGATACCCATCTCTTATCTGTAACTCCTCTCATACTTCAGAAGGAAATTTAATGAAACTTTCACAGAATCTTTATTACATATTGCCATTGTGCACCTCCTATTTTACTTTTTGATCTGACATATATTTTGGATTTTCCAGAGCAAAACATGGATACTACCGTTATATTCATATGGGAGGCGGGGATATTATTTAGTGAGCTCACTGCTCACAGTACCTCTAGTTATAGATTTACATTGTATCAAATCTTAATCTTTAATAACTGTCTTTGAAATATTTTGTATATATATCATATATGTATAACTTTACACTTTCACTGC
Source organism: Saccostrea cuccullata (assembly GCF_032062105.1). Taxonomy (NCBI): domain Eukaryota; kingdom Metazoa; phylum Mollusca; class Bivalvia; order Ostreida; family Ostreidae; genus Saccostrea; species Saccostrea cuccullata. The sequence goes on along the minus strand of NW_026923803.1, from coordinate 10,832 downwards.
AATTGTAAAATATTCGTTCGACAATCAGTATAATTATAATCATTGTATATACCACAGGGAGAGATTTTTCTCAGTTGCAAGAACTTGTAACCAATCCCTTTGTATGAATTATGCAATAAAATATGTTCAAAACAAAAGTAAAACACGCAAATATGAAACATGTGGCAGATTGTGTGGAGGAATAAACTTTTACTTTTTTCTTTGAGTTTGTGTTTTCTTTAAGTTTGTACCAATTAAAGCCCTAGAAAAAAGTAGCACTGTAAGCAGCATTTGACCAAGAAGAGTTTGATGTCTTCAAGAGGTTCCTTAAGAAATATTTGTCAAAAACTAGAGGTACCTTGAGCAATGAGCTCACTAAATGATACCCCCGCCTCCCATACGGTTATAACTGATAACAAAGTCCATGTTTTGCTGTGGCCAAGAAACCCAAAATATGTGTCGGATCAAAAAGTTAAATAAGAGGTGCACAATGGCAATATGTAATAAAGATTCTGTGAAAGTTTCATTAAATTTCACTTAGTGGTATAAGAGGAGTTGTGCATAAGAGATGGGTATCCTAAAGCGTAACAGACGGACGGACAGACATACCGATTACAGTATAACCTCTCACTTTTCAAGCAGGGGTATAATTAAAATAATTAATACTGGTATAAAGATTATTCATTCCTCAAATATACAAATTTTGTAAATACATGTAGATTAACAAACATAAAAATGTTTAACCGTTTTTTTTTTATAAAGATAGCCACTGCATTATGTAAGCACTCTTCGATAATTTCAAGACTGTTCCACAAAATAATGATAACTGTAAGTTGAATTTGGTATGGACACCAATTTAAGGTATTTGAGAACTCGTTTTTAAATTAATGACCCCTCCAATATTTTTTCTTTGAAATAATATTGGATGCTGATAAGAAAATAGTTCTACCAAGAAAACGAAAGCGTATGTGAAAACTTATATTTAAGATATAATTTTTATACTAGTATATGTCTTTAAGTATAAAGAAGAATTTTTCACGCTGTATAGTTTTCAGATAGATACAGATATGGAAAAGGGGCGAGTTTAAATAAATCTGTAAGGACACCAAAACACATCGATGTTGTGTGCAACATATCTGAAGAACCAGATTTACACTGAATAACATTGTTAAGACACTAAACTATTCCTTTTCTCGACATTTTGCAGAAACCTGACTAAGGAAAAATAATATGATAATATTCTTACCAGGTAGATGCCTAATTTTCTAAAAATGCCTATGAGAAATAAAACATTAAATGTAAATTTAAAAATAAAAGTATTTAAATTAACAAAACAGATTTGATATACTTGCACATTGATTGAATGATGAAACACTGCATACCCTAGTGAAATAACGTTCACTTTTGAAAGAATAATTTCAATAGACATTTTGAATGCATTTCAAAACCTAAAGCAGGTTGCAAACACTATTGAAATAATGTTTAATATTGAAATAAAGATTTCAATAGTGAGTGAAATAATGATTTCAATAGTTGCTGGCAATTATTTCAATACCAAAACCACATAGTAAGCCTTATTGAAAAGAAAGTATTTTAGAAAGAACTAGAGGTACTGTGAGCAATGAGCTCACTAAATGATACCCCCCGCCTCCCATATGAATATAATGGCAGTGTCCATGTTTTGCTCTGGAAAATCCAAAATATATGTCAGATTTATTATTACGTAAGAAAACGTAATGAACAGGTCGTCTTTATATTTTTTTCAATAATGGGTTCTTTTTAATAAGGCTTGCAATGTGGTTTTGGAATTCAAATACGTGTCAGCGACTATTGAAATCATTACATGTATTTCGCTCACTATTGAAATCTTTATTTCAATAGCGGTTGCAACCTGGTTTGGGTTTCGAAATGAATTCAAAACGTCTATTGAAATTATTGTATCAATGGTGAATGTTATTTCAATAGTGGTTGCAACCTGTGTTTGGTTTTGAAATGCACTCTAAACCACTATTGAAATAATTATTTCAACACTTAGCGTTTTTCATTAGTGGTTGCAACAGTGCATCATCTTTAATTTACTTTTTATTATTAATATACTTTCTATATTAATAATATGGAAAAACAAATGATATGGATGAAGAGTTTATATAGAAAAAGTCTCTTCACCGAGTTCCAGTATTTTTATCTTGTTTAAATAGGGCTTTTCTTAATTATCCAAGTATTTTATTATATTTTTTCCTTCACAGATACAGGATGTTTTCGAGAATTCAGGTAAGTGTCTTCATTTTTACACTTAAAAATATGTAATGAAAATGATTTAAGATATTAACAGTGAACGAGACACGCTGTCTTATACAGGTATCAAGTATTATTGAACTTTGCAGTATGAATTAAAATACTTTACAACATAAATAAATGCATAAAGAACGAAAAGAAAATTGCATCATTTGAAACATTATTAATAATCTAAATATCCTATGAACAATTCACACTTATTTAATATTAATCATATTTGTGTACACGAAATATGGAGATAACGAACAGTATTCAAAATCAAAAGTTCATAAAACAACACAAAACAGGAGTAGAGCAACCACGGACCTCCAAAACATCAGAGGTGGGATCAGGTGCCATGGAGGAGTGAGCATCCCCTGCTGACCGGTCACACCCGTCGTGTGTTTCTTTTCATGATCGGAAAATAACTAGGGATGTCAACGAATATTCGAATAATCGAATATTCATTCGATGAGTTGATATTCGAATATTAATTCATGATTCGAATATTCTTTTTTAAGTATACAAGCATTAAAAAGAGAAAAAAAAACCTGGCAATTTTATTAGAAATTGAATCAAGTTTGTACAAAATTTAAAAAAAAAAAACACTCCTCTTGGATTACCTAAAAGGTGTGAAAAGTGTATCTATTAAAGTAATTGATTTATTTGTTCACTTAATTAGTGGTATAATAGTGTCCAGTACTTATAATCAGCTTGTATTGTTGTAAGGACACAATTTTACAGTATACACACGGACCCTTTGTTTATGTAAATATCATTAAAATCATTATCAGGAAATTAAAATTAGCAAAAAGTAATTGTTTTAAATATTTCACCGTTAGGTAGTTGTTCTGCTAGATATAAGTTTGTAGGAGTTATCGATGTAGACTTTAGTAAGACATCCTAAAGAATCCTTTGAATTTTCAAAAAACAATCATTACATTTTGGATATATACTATTCAATAATTTAAAAAAAAAGTATAATTGCAGTGCATTTACCGAACTCTACATGAGTGTTTTTATTCCAAAATAATGCCATAAAACCTATACTACTTGACAGAAAACTGAAGATACATATATTTAATAATGCAAGATGTATTTTTTTATCGAATATTCGAATATATTCGAATACTTCTATCGAATATTCGAATATCAGTTATTGACAATTTTGACATCCCTAAAAATAACGGAAAAATCCGTCGTCAATTCAGTATAAAAATAATGGACAAACAATTAGTGTGAAAAAGTCAGTCAGCATTTGACTCAATGAAAAATTGTATTTGCTGACAAGGTCATTGTATCGACAACAAAACGAAACGATAACTTAAAACGAGACTGCTGAAAATTCTTGTTTCATCAACTTGTCTGTCAATAGTTTACCTCGTTTTAGAAATTGCTCATACGTAGAGCATGCTCTTGCGTATCGAATCCATTAAGATATATAAACTCCGTATGCAAGCGATGAAGGTATATTGCTGCATAAGTAAGGGAAGTTGACGATAGAAAAGTTGAAGTCATTACGTTTATCATAGAGCTTGAATGTTAGATTATTATTTACTTCTTTTCAATAAAAATATCCAAACATGAAACACATGTGTCAGACTCTGTGGTATCTTTTATCTCAAGTTCACTGGGATATATGGTATCGGCATGAGATTGAAATAACCATTGTTAATTGACAATACGTCGTAGATATATCAAAATTCGAGCTGAAAACCACAGCAAGAGTTTTCTTCTTATCATCTATAAGATTTACGGCAAATTCTGCTTCATACGAATACAAAAATAATTATATAAATTTGCTAATAACGGGGCGCAATCGGTACCCATGAGAATTCTAATGGATTGTTGGAAGCCTTGGTCTCCGAAAACCAGATAGATATTGTTAATCAGAAGCTGAAGCATCTTTTTCTATCTCAAGTTCAGAGTATTTGTGTGTACATTCAGACTGTTTTTCACTAAATAATTTTTTCAAATGACAAGGTAGGTAAATTTACTAGTTCCATTTTTATTGAAAAGTAGCTGTCAACGATATCAAAAAACCTGGATTTTATTTATCGTGGGACATGGTTGTGGATAAAGTTGAAAAGTCGTAAGTTTTATGTTGTTAATTTTGGTAAAATCTTGTGATTTCAGATGGCCCAAAAGTCCCTTGGTATTTCAAAGTATCCACATCTGATTTACACCACCTTTCGAATATATTGTTGCACAGTACTCTTGAAGTTTCTCCTTCATTACCGTTAATATTTGAATGAGGGGTAAAGAAAGAGACTTGGTTGAAAATTTACTGGAACCAGCTAAATATATTTGTATGTAGGGATTTTTATGAAGTGTCGAAATCTAATACTAGTATATGTATGGTAATTCAAACTCATTTTGGTTGTTTGGAATATTAAAAATATCCAAAACTGACATATGATTTTGAAGAATTTCTTCCTAAGAAAGGGATCGAATTATGAGCATAAGTTGGATTACCACTTGTAAAATTCAATCCAAGTTCTTCTAAAATATTTTATACAATGAGTCTTTCATGATCAAACGAAGACAATATTGTTACCTGCTTTGTCAGCAGGGACCAATACGTACTGATCATGTAATCTATTTAATTTTTTTAACTTCTAGATTATTGAATATATAAAGATAGATGGTTTTCAGATTCCCCTCAGTCTATTAATTAATACGCGATTGTAACATAGATCTGATACATTTAATCCATTCTGACAATTAGTCAATGCCAGTTTTAAAAAATCTAGTTTTCTAGACGAACAGTATTCAAGCTCAAAAGTCCATAGACAATACAAAATTGTAGCAGAGCAAACACTGACCTCCAAGCCTCTCCTCTGATCTAAGGTCCTCATTATCATACAAGATATAATATTCATGTAAAACATGAACATGAATTCTTGAACATCCATAATATGAATGTGATTTTTTAAATTTGTTACACAATTGCAATGATCAAATATGATTGTTTAATTAAAGGGTTCCTTATTAAACCGTTATTTTCGAAAATACCTTTATCGATCCTGGATTTATGAGGGTTGCACGGTAAAATCGTACAATCGTTGCACGGAGAAAGCGTTTCTATTGAAAAATGATGGACACACTAAGCTGAAATTTTTAGAAAATATTTATTCATTATATTTTAGTGCATCTTAATTTTTTTTTCATAAAATATAGACAAAACATTATTTTTAATTTATGCTTATGTGCGGTCCTAGACAAGCTGTCCACGATTTTACCAGACCACTCCCGTTAAAGAGTAACTCAATTATAGATCAGGGCATGTTTCACCTTGCAGAACTTTGTTGTTAGAAACAATTATTTATATTTTTCAAATCATTTATTTATTTCAGGTTATATAAAATATGAATGAATAAAGATTTTTTTATCGCTGTATCTTTTTTGCACTTATCATTCTACATCCAAAATGGGAAATGCTTTGAGAACAGTACATTAGTATCAAGACTGACTTGGCTAGAACTGAAAGCGTGGTTATTAAGTATCGTACGAATACATGCGAGACGGTACATGTCAGGACTATTTCTTTTCTCGGAAGGATATATTGTATGAGTTTTCCCAACTCCATCAACAATAACATTTATTTATCCATTTCTTCTGTACATTTCGCCCTTATTTTTCTTTCATCTTTTTGTGTTTAACAAATACTTTACTTTGGCAAAAATGCCCGTTGCGTAGTTATTGATATACCCACCAGGCCCCCTAGATCAGTATGCAAAAGTTGTAGCCAATCTACGAGAAAGGAAATAGTGTAGATACCATCTCATATATATACGTATTAACCATGATACGTTTTTAACCATGCATGATGGCTTTAAGGCAAGTTACATGTAAAGTCAATTGCTTCACCAATTGAAGGATCGCTAGGCTCTAGGTTTTTGTGACGGTGTCACTGCTGTAGTGCGGAATAATCTCCGGAGACAGAAAATCTGAAATACTGACGACATGATGATGACGCTGATCTGGAATATGGACCAGTACATGATGTGTTTGTTATTTCCTATTGCTAAATACCAGTCCCGCACCACGTGCATACGGCTTTCTGATTGGTGGAACCTGACAATGTCTATTGAGGTCTGCACATCAGTCAGTGTTCTCTGAAGTGAAATTTCCAGTTTTATTAATTTTGTCGTAGACAATTATATGTTTAGAGATGACTTTTAGAATGATTAAAAAAAATTAATAAACCGTATATCCGTTTTTTTCGCGAGGATCTATTTTTCGCTTTTTTGCAATCATTTTTAATTTGCAAAATATAAAGCAGAAATTTTGTCAGCTATAATGTAACATAAAGACATTACCATTTTAAACCACAAAATCTACAATCGTAAAAAATAACTTACGCAAAATAAAAGTTGTGCTTATCTACCCCTTTTTCGCAAAATTTCCAACACGCGAAAAAAAAAACCCCGCATATACGGTATATCAAGCAAAATGCCTTGATGAGTTAAATTTGTGTTAATTTTGATTCTAATATTTTAATATTGTAGTACATTAATGGAGGAGTAAGCATAGATGATCAGTTCTGAATATTATTTTTTTAGTGAATAAAACTTCGAAAAAAATACTTCAAAGATTCTGTTAACTCTCAAAAGGATTTGTACGTACGGAAAAGTTTTGTGCGGTGAGGCTGATACTCTGGATTTCTTCCATATATTTTGCCCATTCTTCCATTATATAAGTTACAATATAGATGTACACGATCTTTCCCGAAAACCTGGAGTGTGTGTTGTCCATACAGACGTGGTGGTACCCTGTAACAATGCGGTAATTGGGATAATGTTGAATATTAAACTTCTTAATTAAAACAAATACCAACTACATGTATAATTTATATCAGCAAGGGATGCTTACTCCTCCGTGGCACTTGATCCCTCCTTTGATGTTTTAGATGTTCCTGTTTGCTCGATCCTGATTAGCATTGTTAAATGAACTTTTGAGCATAAATGTTGTTTGCTGACTCCATATATGTCATTAAAGCAGCTGGCAATATGTACCAGATGGTATTAACAAAAATGGCCTCCCTCATAAGAACCGAAATAGATATACTGATTTTGTTAAATTAAATAAATGGTAAGTATTCTTCAAGTATGGTAACTACTGTATTCTTCTCTGAAAGTGTTACTTTCATTTTGAAGTAAACCTAGATCCACTCCTTTGTTTTCTCAGACACACCCTGACTTACCCTCCATCGTCGCCTTGTGGCTGATGAAGCCCTCTGATTTGGGATCTTCGATCTGAATTGTCTTTAAGCTCGGGTCAATCGCTATCATTCGAATAGTTCTGTCTCCGCCCCTCAGAACCTAAAAATGTTTTTATAATTACTGATTTTGTTACTTGTCTCCCATACATTTCCCCCGAAAGATTTAATATTAAGGGACTCCGACCCTCAGCCAGGAAGGACAACTCTTTAATTTATAATTCAATTCAAAAAGTCTTTAAATGAAGCTTGAAAATTGAATCTTTTCATGCAACAATTTTCATTATATGCCTCTCAATGGGCTTCAAGGTTCTTTGAACTTCTCAGAGAGGTCTAATTAAAAGTAGAATTTTTTTATCCTGAAAAAGCATTTTTAGATACCAATGTTTATTAACATGATATGAAATTAGAAGTGATTTATGGAGCTTTGCAAAGAACCTTGAAGCACATTGAGAGACATATAATGAAAATTGTTGCATGAAAATATTTAATTTTCAAGCTTCATTTAAAGACTTTTTGAATTGAATTATAAATCAAAGAGTTCTCCTTCCTGGCTGAGGGTCGGAGTCCCTTAAGAATACCCTTAAAACTGTTTTGTTCGCTGCAAAAATGTTGAAAGCTTTATTCGGGAAGTACATTGTAGTACCATATTTCTAAAAATTATATGTAGTAACGTTTGCAGCCATATATGTTGTACAAATATTTTAGTAAGGCAATTTTTTGATACGGGTTATCCCTCATCAATCAAGGTCAACAACTCTTAAAAATTAATTGAGCCTCAAAATACAGCTTGAAATATATGTTTTTGTGTAGCAAATTTTATTTTATATTGTATCTTAATGTGATACGATATTCTTTGAAACCATATATACGGTAAAGAAAAGGATAAAATTCAAGAACACATTTTAAATAAAATTAAAGATCATCAGAAGAAAAAAAATTGACTGAAGTCTATTCTCAGTTGATGGTCTTTATTTTTAAAACATTCATGCAAGTGTAATATTAATGTGAGTGATTGTACCTCATATTGCACGTGAAACACTGCTCCCAGCGCCACCATCTGGGCAAAACAGTCCTCCTCTCCAGCTTTAACTTCTATCTTGAATTCGTGTGTCGTTCCAGGAAGGGCATCATAATCAAAGTCACCTTCATCAATACCACAAACAAAACGTGTTCCCTCATTCATAAGAGAAGTCACAAATAGTAATAAAATAGATGTAATAGAGGCCGCCATGTTTTACAGGTGAGGTTTACTATCAACAGACTTCTGGAAACACCAAATGTTTGGTCTCCCACGATATACATGTATCATCTTGGTCTGTATTTGTGTGCCTGTTTCATTTTGCTTTGTTTTTATTTCCCTTGATAACATTTAACAATCGTAAAAATATCATGTTTATGACTGTTAAAAAAGTGCATAATAACTGTGTGAATCTAGGCATATCAATGAAACCTAGGAGCTCAAAAGCTAGCTTAAAGGCTATAGTATGAAAAGGAGAAAAAATATTCACATCTATGCTAAATATTTAGATAACTCTGTAATAAAAACTGGTAAATTGGACAAGTGAAATAACTTAAAACACGACGTCGCGACACCACTGTGATAGATAACGTATGCTGTCCGGTACGGAAGAGTAAATGGCTCTACACTTGCTTTGTTATAACTTTGTATATTGTCTTATATTTTATCGACATATCAACATATAAAGTGTTATACCTCCTTATTTATGCACATATTTTGAATTGTATTGAGCTTTATTTACATAATTAAAGGCAACTTCTTTTGTTCAATAGATTTTATTGCTTTAACTTTTTTGACTGAAATATTATACTGATTTTAAAATATAGATCGAAACAAAATATTTAATAATGTCAATATAGTATTGTCGATATGAAGAAATAAATATGAAGTTATATCGATATAGATGTATGAATATTTTCGAGAAGAAGTCAGAAAAAGGTGTTTTTGAATTAACTTGGCGGGAGCGGGAATTCTAATTAATCTTCACTTCACTTGGGAATCTTATGTACCATGTATTTGCTATTGTGTACGATTATAGGCTGAAACAAAATTCAAAAATATTTGAAAAAGGGAGATGGAGAGACATCAACAGTTAGATTATTACCATTGTCATAGAGGGTTATTGTACCCATAACCACCTCTGAAGAGGGGGGCTATTCTATCATTGTTCACTGCCTATATCTCTTGAGTTCAGTGGGGGATCGTTAATCGCCAAAGAAGCGAAAGTAGAAAGTAACACTATGTATTATAAAAGTAACACTGATTATATATGTACTCTGTAAGTATTTGATGTTGTTCCACTCTGTGTTATACATAGGATTTGACTCATGAATGCAAACTTCAACAGTCTTGAACCCCCCTCCCTTGCATAAAAATATAAACACCAGATCTTACTTCTTATGCTTTAAATAATATAAAATAATTTGTGATTTCAGCCAATCTGTATAAGTTTAGTCACAAAGTTTAAAGGAGGAAAGTGTAGTGTCAGCCAAAATAAATATATAACAAACAAAACACCCCAAGGATTTAATAATCTAACTGTGAGAATTTTCTTAAATTTGGGGACATATTAGTGGATCTCTGTTGCACTCAGTTTTTTTTAAAGCTGGATGAGGGGCACAAAGATACTCTTGTCTCCCCATCATCAAAAGTGGTGATCGGTGCAATAGTCCACTATGGATCTATAACTTTTAATGTGTCTTCATCTCCCTTTTTTAATACTGGAGTATATACTTTTTCATTTGATTCAGCCTTTAATCGTACATGATACATAAGCTTTCACTGAATCCCGAGTAAAGTGAAGGTTCATTGGAATTCCCACCCCCGCCAAAATAATTCAAAAACGCTGTATTCTGACTTCTTTATCACAAATATTTATGAATGAAAATCGATATATCTATATCTTTATTTCATCATATCAACAATACTATATCGATATGATTAAATATCTTGTTCCGATCAATATCTGAAAATCAATATATTATTTCAGTCGATAAAACTTAAAAGCAATAAAGTCTATTGAACAAAAGGAGTTGCCTTCAATTATATTAAGAAATCTTAATAAAATTTAAAATATGTGCATAAATAAGGAGGTATAACACTTTACATGTTGATAAGTCGATAAAATATATGACAATATACAAAGTTATAACAAGTGTAGAGCCATTTACGCTTCCGTAGTCCGGAGAGGGCCATTTGCAGAATTTGAGCTCAACATCGCGCTAACACACAACAAGCTGTCACGTTAACACAACAAGTTCGCAACAACACGCCCTAGCGATAACATATAACGCGCTAACACGCTTTCAGGCAATACTGTCGCGAGTTGTATGTAGC
>NW_026923802.1:0-22122 GCF_032062105.1 Saccostrea cuccullata | reverse complement strand
TCAAATGGTGCTGTAAATGAAAATCCGCTGAAAATGTCGATATGTAGACTCGACAGAGACTGAATTGCAGAAACGGCAATATCCGGGTAACCATTTGACTGGAAATTATTCTGATCAAGTCGAAGATACTTGAGTTTGTGTATAAAGGAGAAAGCTTCAACCTCTATTCCGTTTTTATCAAGCTCACAACTTGAAAGATCTAGACTGCATAAACCAGAAAGTCTATGAAAGGTCTTATTTTCGATGTTTGTAATTTTGTTATGATTAAGGATTATGGATGAAACAACTGTAAACCGAATAATATTTTCAAACGTCCTTTCTGTTAAAGTAGAAAATTTATTAAATGAACAATCCAAAGTCACATAGCGGTTTCGTAACTTTTGTGGTATTTTGTCAGGGATTCTGTCTGTATTAAGTCCACTACAGTTCCATAGAATTCCAAGGTTTCCGCATTCATCTGTGTAAGGCGCTGTTGGACAAGGGTATGAAATAACAGTCAGACTACAAACTGCAAAAGAATGGTTCAAATTATCATAATGCGTTCTCTTTTTTCCTCATAGGTAGATATCGTAAATTTGCAGTAAATATAAAGAATACAAAAGAATTCTTTGATAAATTTTCATCTTTTGTATTTTTGATTAACAAAGCAAGAAAAACACAATATTATTTTGATAGTCAGTTTTCTAGAACTTAAAAGGTAATTCAGCATACCGATATACTTGATTACTCGCAACGGCGGATATGACGTAAAGAATGTTTTTATGTGAGAAATAATTAACAATTTAAGCTTAAAATTTTCTAGGAACTTTACCAGGGAGATCAAATTATGAAATCCTTTGAAACTAGAAGGATTAGTTAGTAGATTTAACCGCAAATGTCATTAAATTTCTACTAAAAACACCTAAGAGTTTGATTACGCAATTGATATTTTGGATTATCTCAGAATCTTTGTGATTATTTTTTTATTTATTTATTTATTTTTCAATTTACTGGTAAATAATTTAGTACGGTCAGACAGGATAATACGAGATACCTCATTTATCATCTTTAATATATTTAATCAAAATGAAAATATTTACCTGAAATCAGATGCTTATCCAACCTATCTAAGCTTTGAACCATCTAAAATCTTAGCATTTTATTTTAGTATAACATTCGTACTTGTACGTCTTTTTGCGAAATATTATTATTGTGAAAAATATAGTTTTAATATAAAAGATTAAAATATACAATCATAACTCCCCGAAAATTTTGTCTCTCCTTATTAATATCAAAAGCTGTCCCGCAAAAATATAGTGACTTATCAACTATATATGGCACGCCAAATTCACAAAAATGAGCTAAACCTAGTTTCACATTTGATAAACTAGGTTTATCGACTGTTAACTATAGTTTACGAACCGTAAACTATATAGTTAACGATTCCTTAAGTAAAGTTTTCATCCGTAAAACTATATTTAACGGTTGTTAACTATAGTTTACGAATGCTAATCTAAGTTTATCTATCTGTAAAAATTGTTAACAATAGATTTTGTTGATAAACATAGATTCACGTTTGTAAACTATAGTTTACAATCGTTAACTATAGTTAACATATGTTAATCATAGTTTCACAAATAGTGAAACTATATTTATCAGATTGTAATCTATAGTTAACAGTTTGTAAACTATAGTTTACAAATCGTGAAACTTTATTTATCAGATAATCTATGTTTTGCGATCGCAAATGATTGTTTCCGTTGTTAAGTATAGTTTTCGATTGTGAAACATAGATTATCGCGTTAACTATGCTTTACAAATGTAAAATATACATTAACGTTGTTGACTATAGTTTACAGTCCGTAAACTATAGTTTACAACCGATAAACCTAGTTTATCGACTGAGAAACTATGTTTTGCTCATTTTTGTGAATTTGGCGTGCCATAGCTATATACTTGTAAGTATTTATCAGCAAACTTTTAACAGCAAAAAGATTTATTGCCCTTATCTCAGAAATGTAGTTAGTACACACTGTAATTCCAACATAAAACACGCAAATATCAAAAAAAAAATACAAATATAATTTCATTAAGTACATTATCCTTATACAAAATGTTTTACCACGTACCTCTAGTTTATAGAGTAAAAAGTGTGTCCACTTGTGCACGAAAAGCAATCGGGTATCAAAAAGACAGCATAAAAGAACGTCTCTGCACATGACATGCTTTTATACTCATTTCTTTGTGTTTGAATACATTACACGCATGGGTGAATTTCCTCAACTCAGAACTCGACTTTCAGTATTTACATGTAATTTTTTTATGAATTGTTTTGAATTTTTATTACATAGACTACATTGATCAAGGTATTTGTAATACCTTGATAAAGCTATATAGCTTTCTCAAGCTATATACCGTTATCAGGGTATTGTGCTGAACCTGTTAAATAAATATCATATGACGATTCAACTCACAGAGAAGAAAATTGAATATTCTTAGTCCTGTAACTTTCATTATTCCTTCAGCCAAGGTAAAAAGGATTCATAAGCAGTAGTATCTCAATACCAATATCCTATTTGTATTTACGTTACGCTCAATTAATTTGCTAAGTACAACACGCTCTGATCTTTTGACTATTGACTTGTTTCCTGATCGACTGTTAAAGTAAAACTTTTAAAGAAAGCTCATTTTGTCAACATTTTGGTTTTTGTGAAGTACTTTAATCATAACATTTGAATATTTAACTTCTTTTGTGTTAGTTTCACAATCAATAGATGGCAGGGATAAGAAGACTGAAACGTACACAAACAGTTTTTTATGTGTTTAGATAAACCTTTTTTAGATAGTACGCAGTAGCTAGGATTAATTTTTATCTAAAAATAGAATACACATCGTCAAGGTATTGATAAATTTCAATGTAAATGATATGCCATACTTTAAGTCCTCTTAATAGAAAATTTCGATATCAATTTAAACAAAAAAAATCAACAGGATAGTAATAATAATTGAATCCGAGTTAAAATATGTCAAAATTAGGATATTTGTACCAACTGTTTCAGATACTTTAGCAATCAAGAAAATACAATGCCAATAATTTAAAGAATCAGTTGATGACGCCATTTTTTTTATTTTACCTTTAACCTCCTAATTTGACCTTTAAGTTTATTGTACAAAAAGCACGGAAACTCCCAAATATGTCAAAATATTACGTCACTACTATACATGGGTCAGAAATAACATTTCATTTAATAACAGACTGTCACATATGTTACAGGTGTATGCTGATGTCATAAACACAATCCATAACATAGGCTCTCAAATAAGCATCATATGGGATGGCTCTTACATGTCACTGCTTATTATTTTTCAAATTGATAAAATGTTAACATTTTTCTGTTTTCTGGTGTATTTCATGAGAAATGAGTGAAAGTAAAGAAAAGTAAAGAAAAGCCAATACTTATAAAACAAAGTTTACAAGCAACTGATGTAACTCCGTGTTCATCCTATTGTGGTTTTTAATGAACAAAAGTATAAAATGGTGAAGACGGCCACTTTTTATAAATTGTGTCCGAATAGTATCAGAGGTAGAAACAATCCATAAGAAAAAGTACGCAGTCTGGGAGATGTCAAAGCCTTTTTGGATGAGAAATTATAATTCTCTCTAGAAAAAGACACCTAAACTTTATGAAGGTCCAGTTGAAGTTGCTGTGGAATATATACAAGCTACACAAACCTCTACTCTTAAATTGTAAAAAAAAAAAAAAAAGAGTAAATATGATAAAATTTAATTGTTACTATACCTTGAATGAAGACGAATGAAGTGTTTACTTTTTTGAATTTCTCAAATATCCGGTTGTTAATAAAAACAAAACAAACAAACTTCCAAATGTATTGGATACACTAGATTAAGTACACATTGGTTTGGCTTTTTCTTTTTTGTTGAACGTCTTCCGCTTTGTTAGCAGATATACCATTAGTTCATTAAAATTGACTAGTATACAAAAACATTTGTTCTACCTCATTTTTTGGGATTTTCCTAAGTGCTTAACATTCTTATTGATATTTACATGCCATTAGAAACTTAATTAAATGCCACATAGATGTAACAAGGAAAGGGGAAGACAAGACGTTTTAAATCATACATGTATTTACATGTAGGTACAGTTTGCCATTGCCTTTTTGTACAATTTCCTTTTGTGTACAATCTTTAATCCTTACAAATGATTTGTTTTTCTGAAAATATGAAGAGCATGAAGCAAAGTCTAAGTAAAACATAACTTCTTTCTTTAACATAAATGACACAGCGTATCTGAACAAAATTGTTGATATAGAACTTCTTGCAAATTAAATGACGTCGTTAAACATCTTTGCGGCCGACAGAGGTGTAACAAATATGTTTGAATTTGGCTTGTTCGCTTCAGAGACAGAAGAAGTGACATAACAGAGGATTCAAGGACAACAGGCAACACATTGTCTTTGTTTGAAAGGCGCATTTTATAGTTTCCTTTCAAAGAAAGAAATTCTTCAAAATCACAGGTCAATTTTGAATATTTTTATTATTTCAAACAATAAAAATGAATTGGAATTGCCATATATTTTTTGGATTCCAAAAAATCGCAAAAATCCTTACAGATACAAAGCGTAGTTCCAGTAAATATGCAACCAAGTCTCCTTCTTTACTCCTCACTTAGATATTTACAGAAATGAAGAAGAACGTTCAAGAGTACTGTGCAACAATATTTTTGAGATGTGATGTAAACTGGATAACTAAAAATAGTGATGGATTTTGGAAAATTTTAAGTCACAAAGATTTTACCAGAATCAACAGCTTAAAAGATCACGACTTTTCAACTTTATACAAAACAATTCCCTACGATAAATGAAAGTCCAGACTTTTTTTTATATCATTGACAACCAACTTTTCAATTAAATTGGAACTCGTGAATTAACTTACCTTGTCATTGCTCATTTACAAATTTTTTTGGTAAAACATTCTGAATTTACACACAATTACTCTGAATTTGGCATTAAAAAGAGATTTAGTTTTTGATTGACAATTTCTTTTATGAATTTTTTGAGACAGGATCTCACAAGTTGCTGAAACAAAATATCAACAGTTTCGTTTAAAGTCATCAGTATATACCAAATAAATATCTATCTATCAATCAGTTCGTAAGTTCTATGGTCGATACATTAACCTTGGCAGGAAATAAAATTTATCTTTGAGTCAAATGCTGACTTGCGTTTTTATACTAATTGTAAATCCATTATTTAGACAGTGAATTGTAAACGGATTTTACCTTTATTTACCGATCATGACAAGGAGCACGGGGCGGAAGTGACCGGTCGGCAGGGAATGCTCACTCCTCCATGGCACCTGATCCAACCTCTGATGTTTTTGAAGTCTTTGTTTGCTCTGCTCCTATCTTTATTGTTTAATGAACTTTTGATCTTGAATACTGTTCGTTATCGTCGTACATTTCATTAGACCTAGAGTAGAGTACTGGTGGGTACTATTTCTTAAATTCAAACGGTGTGGAACGTAATGGATCACTATCTAAGTGAGTCTGTGTATTTTCTGTTTTCTACCGTAAAAGGTAAGGCTAGCTTTCGAGGACTGGAATTTTATTCTGATCAAAAGTTTTGTCAGTGGTAAATGTTAATGAGCCTCTTGGGCAATCTTGAGTGACTTTCCTGTTTGAAAGCTTAATACGCCTTTTAATTGACGGTATAATGCTATATAATTCAATTTATATTATAACACGTCATTTGTGTTGATAAAAGACTTATACCGTAAAACATAAGTTGGCTCCGTCACAACTAGTTACGTCAAAACATTTTACTCCCTTGACGTGACTTTAAAACTATGTTCCATTTCAAGCCAGTTTTGGACGGAAAATTAACTTATCATTGTTAACAATGAAATTATATTATACTGACTAAAGCTTATCTTAACCTATAATACACAATATAACATATCTAGTGACAGTTTACGCTTCATGATTTATAAAGCGTAAACTGCCATGATATAACATAGGTTCAAACAAGCTTCCTTAAATGATCATGACCTACCAGCCTGTATTTATATTTTGATAAATATTTTAAGATGTGACTTTATTACGGTTTTTTTTTTTTTTTTTGGGGGGGGGGGGACTAATTTCTAAGGATAAGAGGAAAATATTACAATTTAAAAAGATACAACTCACAAAATTATTTATTTTTTCCAACCTCAACGGTATAAAATTTAATAACACATGATGTAAAGGAACCGATTTCTCGAGCAGAGTTGTGTAAGGGAAGCATTTGCAATTGTAAACAAAAAGATATAACAAATCAGCGAGGCTTCTCCTTGTCACAATACCAAGTGACCTTTAACAACTTCATTGTTTACTACACAAATTGACTTTATGACCTGATGCAAATGATTGTATTAGGTTAACTAAAAGCAAATTTATTATTATTTATTTTCCGCTTTTATGATTCATTTTTGAAAAAAAATTATTTACTTTGGGTTTACGTGAAAAGATGTTCCTCCGGCAAATTGCTGTTTATATTAGAATATACATATTTGTTACAGACACTTTTTCAGTTTTTTTAGATGTACTTTTGATAATTTAGGTATTTCAAAATAATGTTAGTTAAGTTGTTTTAGTCCATAGTTGAAATCTAATTGTTTTGTTTGATCTTTAGAATGAGAGTTTTTAATTTCCAAGCTTAATTTTTTTCTTTCCGTCCATGGCATCGATGGTGTTTGGCAATTATTGATATCAGATTTATGGTCAGATCTTAGACGTATGTTTCTTTGAATGTTTTATGCTTACTCATACTTATACCCGTCCTTTGATGAATTAAGTTAATATCAATTAGATTTCCCCTAACTTGACTACTCTCTAAAACTTGTTTCATTGGTTAATTCATTTAAAAAAAATTACCTGAGACATTCCCCTACGACATGCAATATAAAACCGCGAGTTAATAAAACTATGCAATAAATTAATTTGTAGGTGATAAATATTTATTTTTAATTCACATTGTTAAAATTACTTTTTGACTCACGTTTTATTTAAAAATAATAATAACATAAATTTTAAGTTTGTCTTCATTTATTCTTCATTTATTACTTTTTGCGTAATAATAAAACATAAGATTTTTTTCTTATTTCCACGTAAAAACTCTCATGAGTAAATTTTAATGAAAAGTACATGTATTACAAATGTATACACCTAATCCTAAAACAAACTTTTTTTTTAAATTATAAATAAATTAAACTGGTTTTTTTAACTACATGTATAAGATTGCCTTATGCTTATAAGACCTAATAAACGTTAACATATATTTATTCTCCTCCAAATACAATGTTCATACATGTACGTATACAATATACAGCCATCTACAAAAACGTAGCTATAGCTAAATATAAATTATTCATGAGAAAATAGAAATTTGAAATAGAAAACATTATGCAGTCTGATCGGATTAAAGTATGTGTAAACTTTACGATATTAAAGTCAAAGTCAGATTCAAACACTTAAGTCATTTGAAGTGAGCGTATGTTCATTACTTTTTCCTTTATAATATTTTTATTACCCCTTTCTTTAAGAGCTAGAGATTATCATAACGTCAAAGACACACTGCAACGGCGTCAACCTACCTATCAATTGCAAAATCGGTTAAAAAAATTAGTTATATCAAATTGTAATTACATTTTTATACCTATAATTTCTTAATTTTGTTTGATTTTAATAATTAAGCGAAAAAAGTTGCATTAAAACAGTAACTACGCCTCATTTTACTATGATGCGTGAAATATTGCGCAATGGAAACTATAGTCGGTCCCCTTAATTAATATATCTACAACTACATAATTTCAATCTCCTATTGGTATTTATGCAGCAACAGATTTTAGCAAACTTGATAACATCCATTATTGAATCATCATTTTCGTCTTCTTTGGACCACCTTAAATATTCAATGCAACACCATATACTTTTGATATCGTTCGGGAGTCTCTCTAACGGTATATCGTCTTTGATGATGACAACAATGGAACTCTGACGCTGGTTGTGGAAGGCGTGAGTAACCGCCATCTGGACGGCGTATGAGGCCCAACCACTCTCCAGAAAACATTCAGTGATCACAAACAACACTTTTCTACTTTCATTTAAACATTTAACTATCTCCTCTGCCTCCCAATTTCCTGGAATAGAATCTTTGTCCTTAAGCTATGCCTTATTATTATACCTCATTATAAATTTTCTAAACAACGCGTTATCTGATTGGTTCTAAGGTATCACGTGTTTGGGCCGTAAAACTTCATATTTCCCGTCGTCGACACGCTTCTCATCATATTCCACCTCTTCGGAACACCTAATGTTTTTTCCCGCTATATAGTTCTCGTTCGTTGAACGAAAACTCCCGAGAGTAGTACACGTCACAATAGCCTGGTTTACGTCACAAAACTGATGATAATGTGTTGACCAAAGGTAGCATCCACAAGTCATTTTACGTTATTTATTACGCTATGTGACAGTATACAAAACTTCCAATTTTAAAAAGCGTATTTAACACATTTTCATATCTCTAACTTCAAAAAATATAATTGAATTGTAAAGATAAATATTCAAACAATCTAAAAATTATGATTTTATAATTTTTTATCGCTGCATGTTATTTTAATTCTTTACAAATAATCAAGCATGTTCTGAAATAAAACGTCACAAATTTAGCGCGTCGTAAAAACCGCATTCTTTTATTCTGCTGTTTATTGGACAACAGAATATATATTAAGATTTCTTTGTACAGTGGTAGATACAGCTGATCATTCTGAATATAATGATACCAAATAGGACTAGCCAGATTCGTTTATAAATTGCTTTGATTATAGATAGTCATAGCCTATGTAAGCATTTTTCGGAGAGTTTTTTCACTCGTTTGACGAATCGGTTGCATATGTGTTACAATAATAGATCGAAAGAGAACCTTCGCCTCTTTAAGAAACTGTGTAGATTTATTTTCCTTATATCGGCGCTAAAAAGCGATCTTTCAAATAACAACACCACATATAACCAGCGTGAATGATATTTGACGTCATTTTCACGTCTTCCACGTTTCCCTGAAACGTTTTGAAATGGAGTTTGTTTACTGTATCTATAGAGGTATTTAGAGGGGGATAACTCTCGATATCTTTTTATGGGGTACCCGAAGGGTTAATTTAAATATAACAATTTTTTCTAAGAAACATACTAATTAAACGTGTCAAAAATATGATAAAACATATGAAACGATGATTAGGACTGAGAAAAACATCTATAAAGTAAAATTGACGTTATAATAAAGTAATAAAAATAATAATTATGACTAACTAAGGTAAAAAATAAAATATATAAAAATGTGAGAAAATAAGTATCTAGTGTAAAAAAAAAAATACAATAGCCTTCTGATTTTTTTAATTAAAAGAAATGTAAATAAATTCAATTGAGTTCATTAATAAATTAGATTATTTTATGATATGTTAAATTCTATGAGAATGTGTTTACAAAATTCATGTCACAGAAATTTCGTAAGGTACTTGGGATATCTTTTTATAAACATAATGTTCATTCAGCTTGTCTCTTATGATTTTTTTCCATTGATAGACTGTTTATATCCATACATTGGCACTGTATTAAAACTTAATATATTTTTTTATATATACAACACAAATGTATTAGTTTTTGCCAGGACCTCTTTTCTTTCAAGAGACATGTTTGGTCTGAGGATTTTTCGTTTGACAGCGAGGGAAGTAAGACCTACAAATATTCTAGAATCATTTTCCGTGGATGTAGATTATATACATTTAATTATGTTGTGTAAATATTTTAACTTAGATTATATTTGACTGGTTAGTACTATTTCTGAAATTTTTAAGTACACTAACAATAAATTATATGCGTGTTAGAGTATACCGCCTATACTTCGAAAGCAAATTGAAAGTGGGGTTGCTGATTGAAGGGGGGGGGGGCTAAACCAACAAAAAAGATAAACCACAATTTCCAATGCCTATATAATATCCATCTTTGCAACAAAAGGGGGGCTAAGCCGCCTAGGACCCCCCCCCCCCCGGTTCCGACTCCAATGCAGAGTATGAACATCTGGATAGGTAAATGGACAGATAGTTAAAAATTAAATAGGCAAAGTAATATTAAGAGGTCTTGAATAAACATTTAAACAAGCAAATTAAAATTGTGGTCCCCAGCTGGATTTCATTTACGAACTTTTTCACGGAGAGCTTCTCGGGTGGCTAATGCGTCGCACCTCAGAGGTTTGAATGGAGAGTAGCGGAGTCAGCCGAGGATTTCCGATATGGAATTTTTCAATATTTTCAACTTTTCATGGCCGACGTGTTTTAGTTTTCATTTCTGTCACCTTAAAATTTTCATTTCAGACTCTTTCAGATTGTACTTTTTGGTTAAAACAGGATTCGAATAATTCACTTAAGAAAACCTTTCACTTACGTAATAAATTAAAGTATATATCAAATGTCTTGGACAAAAGTTCGGTCCAGTCATTGACATCTAATTAAGTGAACATACATGATGATGAAGAAATTGCATGCTCATTGAATTCTTAGAAGTAGAATGCTGCATGTACAGATGTACTACACATTTACATGTATATAGAAAACGTTTATTTGTTTTACCGGCTGTTTGTGTCTATGTGGGTGATATGTCATTATTTATGGCATATTATGTCAAATAAGAATGCCCTATCATATGTCATTCAAAAGTTATAACCAAGTTGATTCATTTGAAAAGTAGGCCAAACATAGTCAAGATCAAGAGGGTCAGAAACCTTAGTAAGCGCTGAAATATTTTGACACATTTAATGAACATGTCAAATATGAAAGCCTTATCTCTTCTAAATCAAAAGTTGGAAGGGAAAAATAACATTTTTGAAAAGTATGTCAAAGGTCAAGGTTCAAGAACACAAGTTCAAAATCCATAGTGTATATATGCATATGAAATGTAAAAAAACCCTATCTTTTCCATCATCACAAACCACGACTAAAATGTACGATCCTATCACATACCAGTAAGCGGACTCCAAACCGTGGATTGTGACTATGTATCTTTTCTCATTCAAAAGTTATGACCAATGTTCAAGTTTTTGAAAAGTAGGTCAAACTTCAAGATCAAGGTCATGGGGTAAAAAATTATGGTGTATTTAGAAAGGTCTTGTCACAGTTAAAGCACATGCATAATATAAAAATTCTATATCTTCTCTGTTCTAATTCAAAAGATATGAACAAGGTTGAATTTTGTGACATATAAACAGATTTACAGTCTACTTACAAACTAGACATCTTCGCTACCCAAGAGTTTCCTATAAGGAGAGTAGCGTATCAGAAATCATTGGCTAGCTAAGATGACAAACAGACGAACAAGATTTAAAGACTCCTCGCTTTCGCAAAAGCGGGGCAAATCAAATGTTTTAAACGAGAGAGAGAGAGAATCAGTGAGAGATCTAGAGAGAGAGAGAGAGAGAAACAGTGAGAGAATTGAGGAGAGTGAAAAGGAGATAGAGCTTTAATAATTCGCAAACAGTTTGGACAACCTTTAACACACATTTAAAAAGATCTACGTGTTTAACTGAATATCATTCTAATTATTTTTAAATTAAATCCCCCCTCTTTTTCCCTTTCAGAATAAATTATATACTACTGTCACATTTATGACAAATATTCCGCAATGTTTCCTTTGTATAATAAGTGGCTATTACTCCAACTCTCTATAAATCCCATGCGCGGATCCAGGGATAAACATTAGAGGGGCGCCAAAAGGGGTGTTGCTAAAACGCGGAACGGAAAACGGAACGGAACGGAAATCGGAAGATATTAATTTGGATTAAATCACTTAAAATGCACAAATTTTATCATAAACGATATAACTTGTACACATTCAATCAACCACTATTAAATACAAGTTGATTTTGTCATGCTCAGTCTCTTATTTACGAAAAATCGTTAACACAGCAGTCACTAGAATCAAATTTGAAAGGGGGGGGGGGTAAACGAACTTGAAAGTATTTGACAAGCAAAAACACAAACAGAAAACAATTGTTTGATTCGGGGGGGGGGGGGTAAGTTCCAACTCCAACATCTTTCAGTACTATTTTATTAACAATAACTTACTACATTAATTACACTCACAAAAAGTGTGAGGATGTGAACTTGAACGACCGTTTCCTTAGAAAAAAGGTTATGAATGGAGGGGGGGGAAATATTTGATATTTTATTGAACCATGGAGAGAGAAATCTATACTTATAAATTAATAAATTTTGCAAATAAACTCCGAAACGGGTGCATAAGACCTCTAATGCTACACTACATACAAGATGATGTCCGTAAACTATATTTAGATTTCACTCGGATAGTAAGTATCGTACATAAAATTAAAAGTCTACTTCAATTTTCTGAAAACAGATGTGAAATAGCATCAACGTGAGTATTGTGGCGTTCCCGGTTGGCGGATCTAAGCTACTGACAAATTCTAATGAAACTGACAACAAACAATCTATTATTTATTTCATAAAATGTCATCATTCATGTAATCATTTAATGTCATTATTCAATCAAAACTTGATTTAATTGATATAAAACAAATAAGTTATGGTAACCAATTTAAAAGAGAAAAGTGTAAATTATTTTCGTCAATTACCGATCTCAATATTGACGGAAGCTTCTAGAACATCACGTCCCTTTTGCTACATTGTTTTAATCAAGAAATAATTATAAATATTGTAATTAACGGGTTATTTGATTAAATAATTCTACAACAAATGATGTTATATAAATTAAAATACAATTAAAACAATTATTTTGTAAAAAAGAGCAAATATACTTGGAATTTATCAGAAACATATTGTTGCCGGGAAAAACACTAATATTTATTGATACAAGGATTATATAACTAGACAAATTGTACCTACATGTCGTGCGTCGGATATTTATAGGATCCGAACCGGACACATGGCAATACGTCAGCGTGGTATCAAAAGTTGACAATTGAATGTCAAAGGAAAATGTTTCAAATACATGTAATACATATAACGAAAGACCAAAATAGATTTGTAGTTTATATACATATATATTTGTTTGTTATGAGTTTATCGGTAAAAACTGCATTTTCCGTACTGAGAGCATCGTAATAACGAACCCGACGTACAGTTTGTAATCAACTTAATTGCGTTCAGTAAGAGAGAAAACTTACGAATAAGGTATTGTTCAAATACAATTTACTACAGCTATAAAGTTTTGTGCTTTAATAAAGACATTTCAGTTTTTTTTCTCTCTAAAAAAAGTCTTTCTCCAATGCCAACTTCTTTGAGAACCAAATTTTTGATATTCAACACTACATTTCCCTTATATCAATATGAATTTCCTGTAGTATTAAAGGGGAGGGGGGGGGGGGAACCAGCCTTTCACTGAATATTTCCAATAGTAAAAGTATTGGTGGGAAAAAAAGGGGGGGGCAACCTTTTTACGTATCGATAAGGGTAGATATGTAATTATAAACCAAGACCAATGTACCTGTGAATTTTTACCCCTCCCCCAGCTCCCCAAAATGAATTTATTTGTATATTATGTATATTCGTTGCTTTTATCCTTCATGAAAATGAAATAAGAACATTTGAAGTGCAGTATCCATAACATTGTATGAAGTTTTGAAGAAATAAACGTCAATGAAAGCATTTTTTATTTTTCAAGTTTTCACAAAAAGTGGGTCGGAATGGTGACGTACATTTCTTTCATGCGGACTTTTGAATGAAGTATTTCTTCCCTCTATAAGTCTGTAGTCTGTCAGTAAAATCTACAACTTCCAACTACAATAAATTTAATTTCCTGTTGTAAATGGTAAAGTTCTATGTATAAATTCAATTTCCCGCGCTTGCGCGGGTAATTATCTAGTAAAATGAAAAAAAAATATATATTAAGATTGCTTTTAGGGCAAATCTTTACGGCAAGCTCGAATAAACATCTCTTATACACACTGGTTGTTTAAATTTTATTCAAAATAGATTCGTTTTCTGGATAGACAAAGTTGGAAAACTTTAATTTGGTAGATATAATGCAAAATCTTTAAATTTAAATTTTGTTTGTTTACGGTATACATATGTGTGTATGTTGGGAGAGGGGGGTGTTTATGAATGACCCCGTAAAAATGAGTTTGTTTTCCTGCTCATCGGAAATGTCTTATAAGCTGTGATAGGTCTGCCCCCCCCCCTTTTTGTATCCAAAATATACATAAGAATTAATAAATTAATTTTCAATGTGGCTGTGGGTCCCTAAACAGACCAGAAACTGCCACTCCCCCTTTCATCATTCGCGAATTCGACACTGCGTGCATAATCTGAATATCATTACTAGTTATTTTTGTCTTTACAGACATTGACATTGGAAACAAATTGAAAGAGGGGTGGTCAGGGGTCAGTAAAAAAATTCCAACATACAACAAATTTGACAAGCAATAAAGGGGGATATGTCCTTTGCCCAAACACGAAAATCAAATTTCGTATGTGTGTGTGTGTGTGGGGGGGGGGGGTCGAATTTCAGTACCGTTTTGTATGTGTGGATGACTCATAAATATATAATAGTTTACAATAAATTTTCATTAGAAATGACTTTTACAACAAGAATATTGCTCTTTTATCTGATTTATATCGAATCTTTGTTATTTGCTTGACAAATATTTTCCGTTTTCCGTTCCGTTCCGTTTTCCGTTCCGCGTTTTAGCAACACCCCGCCAAAAGTAGGCAGGGGGTCTGGGGGAAGCCGCCGGAAGCTCCTTGATTCTAGAATTTTTGTAGGTAAAATTGAGGTCTACCGAGTAGACATTTTCACATTTTCTCGACGAAACTACGATTTACGCTAACTTTGACAATTTGAGGGGGAGGGGCGGATGCGCGCCCCCCTTAAATCCGCCAATGTATCCTGTAATTGCCTGCATTGTGTCTAACATAAAGATTAATTTTAAAAAGGATAAATACAGTCTTTTAATTTCTAGAGATTCATGAAAACCCCAGATTCCACACAAAAGAACTTCTAATAGGCCTGTACATGTATATCAAAAAGTTCACACAGTGTTTTCAGTTGTGTTGTAAATCGAGTTTAAATAAAACTGAGCTCTTTGTTCAACTTATTTCTTTTGCGTAACATTGAATATACCGTTATAGTTTAAACATAATCCAAGGTAATAAAAATACTAAGTAGTTGACAATTTCCTAAATTTCATGATTATCAGTCCAAGAAAAATTATCGTTTCCTCTTTTACTGAATACTTAAATTTTTGTTTTTGCGGTGTAACGCATCAAGTATATTCTATAATTCTTTTGATGAGTTAGCGAAAATATGACACTATTTAACAAGCTATAATCTAGTAAATGATGCCTTTTTGTAGTTGTTCAATTGCTATACTATGGAATAATTCTCATCAATAGATATGATTTAGTATTCTTGCTATTTTTAAAAATTAATTTGTGATCATTTTTATTGATTGGATTTGTTGACGTCTTTTTATAAACATAACGTCAACGTAACGTAGAGTGTCTCGTGTGACCTAATTACTTGAAGAAGAGTCTCACTATCTAATGATTCAGGTCAATCTAGGTGTTTGATGCAATTGTACAATAATTCTGATTCTTGGTAAACGAAAAAAGAAGAGAGAGATATATTTTGAATATATTACTTTACGTTTGGACCTCAATGATACTAGAAATTTTTTTCAGAAAAGTGGTCACACACTAGAGCTATACCGTTACATTTCGCAATCTATTTTTTGTAACAATGCTTGACCAGAAAATATAAAAATCATATTTTTCTTAAATGATTTTTAATAAGCTTTGATTTGATATATAAGACAAGCGGTAAATACTAAATATAAAATTTTGACTTGTGGATGCTACCAAAGGGTTTTATAGTAACTTTACGTAAAAACTGAAAGTGAATTTGAGAGCGTTGCCGAATTTGAAAGCTTATGTTTATTTCAAGCTTAAGGTTTTGCTTGTTTCGGTATAATAAACAATTCATTGCATGAATGTTCGGGAAACATGAAAACTTATTCAGCCAAGAAATATCATATTCCCCTCGGGCGAAGCCCTCGGGGAATATGATTTTTCTTGGCTGAATAAGTCTTCATATTTCCCTCACTATCATGCAATAAATGTATAATATTTAACCTTTCTAATTTGGGATACAAGTAACGAATTATCCATGCAAAGTCTTCCTCACCGTATGACACAAAAACGTCATAGATGTAATTATTTTTTCTGTTTCCTAGACTCACATCTTTGCATCTATTTTTAAGTCTCAATATGACGTAATCCACTTGACTCGGTATTTCCGCACAGTAAAGGATATAAGAAGTATAGTTAAAGTCAACACGATAAATACCACAGAGGCGATGAGCCAGGTTTCTGTTTGACATTCTATTTGAAATTTTCTCCAAATTTGATCATTATTAAGTAAGTGAGTAATTAAATTTCTACTTCCTGCACATGAGATTCTACCCAAGTCAGCAAAGAGATGCTTGTTCTTTTTCATCCAGAGTAGAGATTTCAAACTTGAACAAATACAAGAAATTGGATTTCCTTCCAAGTAGAGTGAAACATTGTTTAGAGTTTCAAACATTCTTTGATCATTTTCAGAAAATTCCGATATCAAATTGTTTCCTATAGAGAGATTTTTCATATTTTGCAAATACCTTAATGAGTTCGGAATATTAAAAATTCGGTTGTAGTCAAGATTTATTTCTGTCAAAGATTTTTTCTGATCTATGAAGAAAGTTAGTGGAAGAAAATTCAAATTATTTTCTGAAAAATCAAGTATGGAGAGATTTTTCATATTTTTGAAAATATTTTTAGCATTTAGAGTAGAAAACTTGAAGTTTACATCGTTGAGAGATAAATTTAGAATACCTAAAGAAGAATGGAATAAATCAGCGTGAAATTAACAAATTTATTACCTGATAGATCAAGAGTCTTTAACGACGGAAAATCGAATTGGTAGACGTTTCCCCGTGGAAAATTAGTTTCCCGGATGTTCAATGCTCGTAAACTTTCACCAACAACTTTATAACGATATCTTTTTTCTTTCAGGTTGTGGAAGCGATTGTTTGAGATATCAAGAATCTCTAGTTTCTCTAGTAAAATTAGAGGGATATATTCACCACTTCGATATGTGTATTGTACTACATCAGCAATGCTGTTCTTTAGACACAGCAATAATTCAGATATTTCAATTTAGGTGCTGAGAACGAAGAAACAATCACTGAAACATCCACGACATTCAAATTATTTTTGCTTAAATTTAATTCCTCTAAACAGTTCCATAATGTTGTGTCCCGAATATTCTTTGTTATAGATGCAATGATGTTTTCAATCAAAAATAATTTTCGAACACAGATATTAGAAAGGTATTCAAGTAACGTATCATTTAGTTATTATTAATTATTAAATTTGTCTCAAGTTTTTTCTTGTTTTCATAAAGTGTTATGTTTCTCATATTTCGATACTGTAGACATTTAAGTGAGCGTAATGCTGGAGTCAAGTCACATTTTCCGCCGAAATAAATGAAGACATCTGTTAGAAAGGGAAAGGAGCAAAACAGATCCTCGGTAACGTCACAAAAAACATAATTTGCTAAAGTGAGATTAATTTGTCGGATCTTGGAGCTTTTGAGTCCTAAAAAAGACGTATGTGATAAACTGAATTCACTTTGAATATTAAACTTTATGTCAGACAAATTCGTTAGGCTTTCAAATGGTGTTGAAAATTCAAAATTTTTAAAAATGTCTATTTCAAAGCTGCACAAAGACTGAAGTGCAGAAAGTGCAACATCCGCGTACATGTGTTCATTTTCAAAATGATTATGATCAATTTTAAGGTATTTGATTGGTAGCTGAAAGAAGGTGTCTACCTCTATGCGATTGATATCAATATGGCAATACGAAATGTCCAAACTAATGCATGAAAGGTTTCGTTTTCTATATTTGTTATGTTATTGTGATTGAGAATCATGGATGTCACAATTGATATCGCAGCCTAATTTCTAAATGTACTTTCATTTAAGGTCGAAAATCTATTGAAGAACAAATCCATGGGGACATTGTGGCCATGTAATTGATTGGTTATTTCATTTGGAAGTCTGTCTATATTAAAGCCACTACAGTTCCATAAGATTCCGATGTTTCCACATTCATCTTTATAAGGTGTTGTTTGACACGATTTTGACATCGTAATCAAGGTACTGTCTGCAATGGATGTAAACATTTTCATTGCAATTGAAACATTTATGTTAAAATTAATGTAGCCTTCGTGCCAAATAAGGACTCAACGAACATTAGTTGAGTACATGTATATAAAGAAAAAAAGAAAAAAAATAGCATTTTCTATACAGTGAAGCGCATTGAAGTAGTAAGATTTTCCGTTTGGATGAAACGTTTTGATCTATCTTTTGAAGTTGGTTATAATACAAAGACGTCCATAATTTAAGGAAAAAATCTGTCAAATTGTTTATTCGAATACCTGTAAAACAGGTATTCCATAAATATGATAGCCAAGTAAATGGATGGTCCAAATAAACACCGAGTAAGCTCGTGGTCGACCAATACACGTGTTTTGGTTAACTCCAAAAAACATGATGATAAAATATAATTTGGACAAATTAGTTGTAATACGTGTTTTACAGAGGTCGGTTCTTTCTAATGCATTTTTAAAAATCTCCATTACAGTGTATCACATGTTGCTAGTCACGAAGAGTGATCTAACCTAAAGCATTAGAAGGAATATGTCTTCCTCGTTTCCAAAGACATGGTCATCTTATTATGTAACAATTGACGTTCGATTAGAAACACCTATTTAAAAAAAAAATACCACTTCTACTCACCTCAGTGTTTAAAAAGTTACATTTATGGAAAAATGAAGACGATCCGACAGTTTTGAAAAGTTTCTAAATAAAGTTTCATTACAATTTTTGTGATTCTATATTCTGCGTGTTCACAAACTTAAGAAATATTAGGATATCAATACAATTTATATTTTGAATGATTATAATTATCTTTCCATTCAAAATTTCATATTAAGATTTATCAACAATACTTTTACAGTTACAAATGGTCCATATTCTTAAAATTCAGCAATATATTTAAATTTTATGATCGAACTAAGTTTTAATTTGTCTAAATGTAAGACAACCTATAAGAATAAGATTAAGCTGTATACAATTAACCCATATGTGTACAAATGACCCATCGATATAACAATAATAGAACTTTTAATGTACAAATATGCATTCTAAATTTGTATAATTACTGAGAAAAAATATTATTCAAGAAAAAAAAAACGTAAATAGAAGCCTACTTACATATCAAATAGCCTACTAAATTTCTATTCCTCTCCAACATGAGTTTGAAATCCACACTTCCAATAAGCTGGTATTAAAAAAATATTAATGAGCTAACCCTGATCAAATCAATCTTTTTATCTAAAATTCCTCTTAGTACTCATCAAATCATAATAAATAGTAAATGATGGAGAATTTTTTCTCTTTTTGTATAGTGCATATAGGTCATAATAATTCACCCTTTAAATCAGGTATATATATTTACTGCAGGAGAAAAATGTGAACTCCAAACATCTCAGATAGAGTATAATTACTTTTTGTGGTCCAGTTTCACAAAAATATATGAAAATTAATGCGGAAGTAATTTTATTTGAAAAATTAAGCAAACATATTTGACAAGAGATTGCCATTCTTTACCTGTTCCCTTATTTAATGGTCCTATTTACATCAAAAAATCAAAAATACTTCCACAAGGTAGTCAGTTCTTACTTGAGCATAGGAGTAATTTAAGAAAATATACTCAGATGAGAAATGGCAGGTTGCAAGCAGAGCTGTCTGTAGAGTATATCCCTTCGCTACCCACTATCAGACTGAGGTGCCTTGTTGAATATTGCCACTTGCATTTCCTATTAAAACAAATTGTGTAGAAATGACGTTAGAATTAAATGCAGCTTCTTTAGATATGCTTAAAGCCTGTCAAAAAAATCTCAAGGGTTTATAAACCGTGGTATTGTGTTATTTGTTTGTCAAAATTCGCACAGCTTTCGAAAGTTTCTCGCTTTCAGTGCAAAACAAATATGAATATATCACTAAGTAAATGTTCCGGGTAGAAATTCTAAATTCTAGAAAATGTATCTCATGTAAGATTGCAGATTCTCAATGATTATGATGACGGAGACAGTAATTATAATGACTCTCCGTTTAGAATTTGCAAAATTTCGAATAACTTACTAGGTTTTAATTAAACGTCTGAGAATACAACCTATTCCCGGTTCAATTTCCAAAGATTACATTTTTCAAAATTACTTTTTAGTGTCAATATTGCTTTTTATATACCACTAAACCAAGTTAAGTTTGATCTATACTCTCTGTAATGGATTCCCAAACTTTTTATTTTTACCGTTTTCAAAGTTCACGGGAAATTGTATTTTTTCCTAAAATTATCATTTCATCACTGGCATCTTCAACATATATTTATTTTATCAAATTACTTACTAGTACATGTATTTGATTGATGTATTTAATTGATAATTTGTTTTCAAAATAGTCATTAAAGAGTATATTGTGTAAAATTGTTACTTGTAATTGTTTTCGCATCCATTTTCTTTTTTTGCTGACATTGATTTGCCATTTGTTTTAACTCAACTTGAAATCATTACTGTCGTAAATTTGAAATTATGGAAGAAAGATATAGAGATAAAGAACGGTATTAAATATCAGTCCATAAACAATACAAAGTAGGATCAGAGCAGACACGGACCTCGGAATCATCAGAGGTGGGATCAGGTGTCATGAAGGAGTGGGCATCCCCTGCTGACCGATAACATCCGCCGTGTGCTCCTTGTCATGATCGGGAAATAACGGAAAAATCCGTCGTCAATTCAGTGTATTGATAATGGACTACCAATTACTACGCCAGCCAGCATTTGACTCAATGATACATGTAAATTGTATTTGCTTACAACGTCATTGTATCGACCATATCACTTACGAAATGATGACTTGAAACGAGACTGTTGATATTCTTGTTTAATCAACTTGCTTGTAAATAATTACCTCCTTTTAGAAATTGTTTATACACAGAGCACGTTCTTGCCTATCGAATCACCTAATATATATATATATATATATATATATATATATATATATATATATATATATATATATATATATATATATATATATATATATATATATATATATATATATATATATATATGCACTTAGGGCAGTTATATTAGTTTAAGAGTTGTTGTAATTTGTGCTTTATAAATAAAAATTAATTTATCACAACATGTATTGGTAACGATCCTCTAAAAACTAATGTCCAAATATGTATCTCACTTCCATTCTCAATGACCGTGTAGTGCAGGGCAGCGTTGTGAGAATTCCATCGGCATCGAAAGCAAGTTTTTAACTTGCCTAGATAGCCGAGCGGTCTAACGCGCTGTTCCTGCACTGCTAGGAGACAGATTCCGTAGGTCGAGAGTTCAACCCCAGGCTGGGGCGGAAGTGGGTATCCTTGTAAAAGTGAATTTCTCTGTGCTTTCTATATTAATATTCCTTCACTTAGGGCAGTTATATTAGTTTAAGAGTTGTTGTAATTTGTGCTTTATATATATATATATATATATATATATATATATATATATATATATATATATATATATATATATATATATATATATATATCTATATCTATATATAGGGAAAATGTTGTAGAAGTCCATGGTATAGGTTAAGTTATAAATCAAAATTAAATCCAAGATAAACAAACAAGTTTACGTTTAATTTTTTACACTAAGCGCTTTCGCCGTTACGGCTCTTCAGAGTGTAACAATGATAATAAAAACAATACAACTTCGTTGTTATGACGTCGTTATTATGACGTCACAAAGGCAGCGTTATACATTGGCACAGGTAAATGTCAAAAAAGCGCCAAATGTATAGAGTTAAACACATGTACATTGTAATAAAATGGACCATTTCTTTAGAGCTAAAATGTTCAATTTACATTTAATTTAGGCTGAAATAATTTAACAAAATA
>NW_026923801.1:0-22335 GCF_032062105.1 Saccostrea cuccullata | reverse complement strand
GGTCGGGCCACAATTAGGGATCCAAGTTTTATTTAGGAATAAAAGGAAACACATCTTCAAAATTCTTCTTTTCAAGAACACCAAGAGCATGATTAATATGGAAATATTCTCAAGAAGTGTAGATTCAAGTTTGTACAAATCATGACCCCCAGGGTTAGGGAGGGGCAATATTTTTCCTCCCCCTTTTTGCCATCCACATGAAAATTCAAATTTTGAAACCATTTTACACATTCGCAAAACAAACCAATCATTTTCTAAATGATCATGGTTTAAAGCTATTGCAGCATAAGATATTAGGGAAGTTCTTTAAAGCAGGGTGATAAAACATATCAAATATATGTAAAAAAAAAAAAATTAAAAAAAATTCTACCCCGATCTGACACCCCCCCCTCCCCCAAAATGAAAATTCCGAAACCTTACTGCACAACTACATGACACCACCAACCATCTCTTAAAAGATGACTAGGCTACTGAGTAAAATGTAAGAGGAGTTTAGGGAAGACGGGGCTTTTTGCATAAAAAAACATCAATTTTTGACCCTCATTTGACCCCCCGGGGCAAAATCAAAATTCCGAAACCCTTCTACACATCTACATGACACCACTAACCAACTCCCAAAAAATGATCAGGCTATTGTGTAAAATGTAGAAGGTGTTCAGGGAAGATGGTGCTTTTAGCATAAAAAACGTCATTTTTCGACCCCCATTTGATCCCCTGGGGCAAAATCAAAATTCCGAAACCTTACTGCACATCTACATGAAACCACAAACCATCTTTCAATAGACGATAAGGCTGCTGTGTAAAATGTAGAAGGAGTTCGGGGAAGAAGGTGCTTTTTGCATAAAAAACATCATTTTTCGACCCCCATTTGACCTCCCGGAGCAAAATCAAAATTCCGAAACCTTACTGCAAATCTACATGACACCACCAAACATCTCTTAAAAGATGATTTGGCTACTTGGTCAAATGTAAGAGGAGTTCAGGGAATACGGTGCTTTTTACATATAAAAACGTCATTTTTCTTAACCCCCATTTGACCCCCCGGGGCAAAATCAAAATACAGAAACCTTACTGCACATCTACATGACACCACCAACCATCTCTCAAAAGATGATTAGGCTGCTGAGTAAAATGTAGGAGTTCAGGGAAGACGGGGCTTTTAGCATAAAAAACGTCATTTTTCGACCCCCATTTGATCCACTGGGGCAAAATCAAAATTCCGAAACTTTACTGCACATCTACATGACACCCCCAACCATCTCCCAAAAGATGATTAAGCTACTGTGAAAAATGTAGGAGGAGTTCAGGGAAGAAAAGTGTGACAGACGGACGGAAGGACGGACGGACGGACATGAGTAACAACAATATACCCGAACTTTCTTTAGAAAGTGCGGGTATAATTAATATTTAAGATCTACAGTAATTGTTGAATTATTTCTTCTAAGATAATATACATTTATTTTAACATGGTCTCATGACTTATTAAATTGTTCGATTCTGCTTATCTACTGCACACATTGCTATTTTTAACATAATAAATGCAAAAGAGTATGCAACAATAAAGATGATTTTTATTACTTAAGTTAAGTACAGAGACTGTACAACCATACTAAAGAAAAATCCAGGTCGGAAAAGAAAGGATGGTATATATACCATCACTGGGTGAAAAAAGTGGTTTCCCATCATGGGAAACTTTATGGAAACCACATGGAAACCTCAAGTTTACATCATGTTTCCCAGTGGTTTCCGTAGCGGATGCTAGGTTATTCCGCCAAGTTTCCGTGACACGGAAACCCCCTACGCTCCGATTCCATAAGGTATCCCGAACCACGGAAACCTCTGTAAACTTGAAGTTTCCCGAACATCCATGTAGTTTCCCGTAATGGGAAACCTGAAGATTCCACTGGTTTCCAGAATCAGGAAACTTGATGGAATCGGAGCGTAGGGGGTTTCCGTGGAATGGAAACTTGGTGGAATCTTTATGTTTCCATTTATGGGAAACTACATGGAAGCTCGGTAAACCTCAAGATTCCTAAAGTTTCCTTGACTCAGGAAACCATATGGAATCGGAGCGTAGTGGTTTCCATGGAATGGAAACTTGATGGAATCTTTAGGTTTCCTTATATGGGAAACTACATGGAAGCTCGGGAAACCTAACGATTCCTAAAGTTTCCTCGACTCAGGAAACCATATGGAATATGAGCGTAGTGGTTTCCGTGGAATGGAAACTTGATGGAATCTTAAGGTTTTCTTTTATGGGAAACTACATGGAAGCTCGTGAAACCTTATGATTCCTGAAGTTTCCTTGACTCAGGAAACTATATGGAACTTGTGTAGCACTTTCTGTGTGGCGGAAACTTTGTGGAATTATCTGGAGTCCCATTCCTGGTGGAACTTACTGGAAAACTTCAAGACTCCCTAACTTTTCTAAAGGAAGCAATGTGAAATAATGTGTATTCTTTTAAAAATCTATCAAAAAAATTTATTACATGTAAAAGAAAAAAGCATTACCATTTTATATGTTTAATAATTCATTTGATGTACAAAAACTGTAACTGAATTTTTCAATGATATCAAAATATTAAATAAATTCATATATCTTAGATAAACAATGGAACAGTCTTTCACATTTAAGTCCATTCATAAGGGTCATTAAGTACTTCTTTCAACATCAGTTTCCTGGTTTTCTTCACATCACCTATGATCTGCAATATTCATACAAAATTATTATATGATGTCAGAATTATAATGCTTGAATATAACTTAGAAATCTGAAAGATCAGTCAATGTCCTTTAATATACCAATATCAATAAATACTTTCCATGATTTCAGCATTTAATGTATCTCTTTAATATTTAATGCTTTATGATAAGTGAAAAAAAAATAACATAATATAAATAATGTTTTCAGCCTTATTATGTCATTGAGAATATATTACTACATGTATCTCATACTAAGAACCCTGCTTTAAGTTTGATTAGTTTGAGAGAAAACATACCCTTTATAATAACAAATATATTAGGGAGAGATTTTTTTTTAAATTTTGATAT
Source organism: Saccostrea cuccullata (assembly GCF_032062105.1). Taxonomy (NCBI): domain Eukaryota; kingdom Metazoa; phylum Mollusca; class Bivalvia; order Ostreida; family Ostreidae; genus Saccostrea; species Saccostrea cuccullata. The sequence goes on along the minus strand of NW_026923801.1, from coordinate 19,284 downwards.
TCGACCTAGAAATTGGTTGTAGATCATTGCAGACCCTCCACCCTATTGCACAAAAGCTAGATTACACCAGGGGAGAAATATACTCTGGACTACGATTTTAAATAAAGATATACAGTAGATTTTGATACTGACCTTTGACCTAGAAAATTAGTCCAAGGTCACTCTTCATCCTCTATCCACAGGCTCTCTGTAGTTTAAGTCTGAGAGAGAAATATGCACAGAACAAGTGATTTCAGATGGAGTGATGGGTAGACACTGTCTTAGGGCATCCACAGAACAGGACCTAAAAATAATGCAATATATAATGTATTACAGTATATATACACATGTACTTGTATGTTAATGATTTATCATATGCTGCATTGGACACATATGATTTTATCATGGTTTAAGTATACATGTATCTTATGAGTAATTTTATACCGGTATTGCATGTACGCTCAGTTTATTTAAGAAATAAATAACAAGTTTATAAACTTCAATGGGAGAGATACCACAAATGTATACATAAACAAGTAATTTAATTTTTTTTTTTACATATATTGACCAACATTATTTACATCCATTCATCATGTTCATGAATTGGCTGATCAAAATTCAGTCAGTTTTAGATCTATATGATATACCATAACAGGGTTGTGGTTAACCACTCGCCCACTCGCCAATGCGATTAAAATTTCAAGTGGGCGATGAAGCAATCAAAATTTGATCGCCCACATGGCGAGCGTCTTGTTCCCGGAACATGACCATGCTTTGTTTGTATTTTTATAATCCACTTCCTTTTTTCATAACAAACACTATGCTAACCATGACTTTTGGTGTCGTGTGCACACTATTACATTTGTATACGATACAAGCACTTGCGTGACCTAGACGTATGCCCTAGTGAAACCAATAATGTGGCAGTTTATTGATGGGGTAATTAATTAAATAAATTATTTTACCTGTGTTCAATTTGAATGTTATTATTTATTTATGAAAAATAAAGTGTTATATATACAAAGAAAAGCAGCATTTTCAAATATTTTGTTGATGAGGTATGTGGGCCCGTAAATCAAATTGTGGGCCCCTAAACTTTGAAAAGTAAGGGGCCCACATGGCTCCTAAGATGTAAATTGTTAACCACAACCCTGTATAAAGGACTTTCACATTTACAAAAGTTGTTCCCCTTCGCAGAGTCGATCTGGGGTCAACCGGCTAAAGACGCTGTTTTCCCTCTTTAACCATATCAACTTTGAGGGACAATATCTTAGAAATAAAATCTGTATGAACATATTCATTATGATTTTCATGTTGCCACCATACTCTGGCAATACAGATACAGATCGTAATTGTCCAATATTTTTGAAGATTGAAAATATTTAACAAGTAACTTACAAAGGACAAAGTGGGAAAAATGAGCGATACGCCGCCAATTGGAGAAAACTCTTAGGAATGTGAAATTCGTCTATTGGTGATGACAATTCCTGTTTTAATGTCACTGAAAAATTAAGAGACATTAAAAATTTAAACCCTATTGTCATACACGCATGCTGTTTTTTTCATTCATATAACCTTTTAGTATCATAAAATTTACCAAAATTTAATACTTCAAATAATTTCATTGAATATCTATAAAATAAAGGAAACTCTAAAAACTTAGTGACTTGCAGGAATTATTCCTTGAAGAGAAAAAAATCTATCATATTTCATATAAATATGTGCATAATGAGCCTTTTTTATTCATTTAGAACATATGGTATGTGCCTCATTTCCCCAAGAAATTTTCAAAGACAATGGACTATCTGTAAGCAGAAATCATTGCTGTTTACTTACACTGGAAAAATTTATGAAAATAACTATAAATTTCCTATTTTTTTAATTTTAAATAATGCTAAAAATAATCTAATCTATTAAAAATAATCTGACTGTAAAATAACATTTTTCATAATCTTAATCTCTGGGCAGATCACTCTAACTTCATAAAACTACCTGATATTAAACTAGAACTCTTTAGTGTGCAGTTTTTAGAGCTTCCTTTAAGTAATCAAAATACTGACCAGCAAGAAATCAGTTAATAAGCATTTCCTTTTTTTCATTTAAATTTTGGAGAGATCTCAGAGTTTTTTCCTGTTCAATTCAGGTTCAAGACGACAAAGTTTTATTGAAGTGTATGTATTAGAGAACTGCTTGTATGTCAATCATAGCAATACACACATAACATGGAGGGGGCAAATTGTTTCAGCCCTAGCTTTTACATAAAACTTCTTGTAGCTCACAGCTGATATACCACAGTTCAGTATTTAAATAAAATTTAGAATCCTTTTTTTTTCAGGCAATTGTCATATACATACTAATCATGAATGAATTACCACTTACCAAATGACCACATCCTGAATCATCATACATTTTCTATGATTTTATCTCACTGGTTTTCTTTTAAAGTCACGCAGTTTTCTTCTCTCTGAAATGATAAATTATGTCCAGGTACTATTGCATTCTAATTTAAACTAATTATGTAATAGCATTAGCAACAACCGGGATGGAAGAAACCAGAAGTCTCTGTCGAGACTGAAGCTCTACTGGTTTGTACTTATAGCAAAGGAAGAGAAAAGTACTTAAGCAGTTGGAAATTGAAACTTTTCAACAGCAATAAATAGAATAATGATCCTTGATTAAGTCTCTTTATGTTCTTAGTGCAGTCTACTTGCATGCCACATTTATATTATAATCAGACTAAAATTGTATTTGGAGTAGCATTTTGAAAGAATTTCACAGAAATTTCTATTTTTAGTAACCATGGCAACACCGTTCATCGAAATCAAAAACTGATACACAGAATTATGTATCTTATTGTAGTCTACTTGTGTGCCAAGTTATATTGAAATCAGACTAAAACTGTAGAAGGAGTAGCATTTTGAAAGAATTTCACAGAAATTTCTATTTTTCATAACCACGGCAACACCGTTCATCGAAATCAAAAACCCATACACAGAATTGTGTATCTTAGTGTAGTCTACTTGTGTGCCAAGTTATATTGAAATCAGACTAAAACTGTAGGAGGAGTAGCATTTTGAAAGAATTTCACAGAAATTTCTATTTTTAGTAACCACGGCAACACCGTTCATCGAAATCCAAAACCCATACACAGAATTGTGTATCTTAGTGTAGTCTACTTGTGTGCCAAGTTATATTGAAATCAGACTAAAACTGTAGGAGGAGTAGCATTTTGAAAGAATTTCACAGAAATTTCTATTTTTAGTAACCATGGCAACACCGTTCATCGAAATCAAAAACCCATACACAGAATTGTGTATCTTAGTGTAGTCTACTTGTGTGCCAAGTTATATTGAAATCAGACTAAAACTGTAGGAGGAGTAGCATTTTGAAAGAATTTCACAGAAATTTCTATTTTTCGTAACCACGGCAACACCGTTCATCGAAATCAAAAACCCATACACAGAATTATGTATCTTAGTGTAGTCTACTTGTGTGCCAAGTTATATTGAAATCAGACCAAAACTGTAGGTGGAGTAGCATTTTGAAAGAATTTCAAAGAAATTTCTATTTTTAGTAACCATGGCAACACCGTTCATCGAAATCAAAAACTGATACACAGAATTATGTATCTTAGTGTAGTCTACTTGTGTGCCAAGTTATATTGAAATCAGACTAAAACTGTAGAAGGAGTAGCATTTTGAAAGAATTTCACAGAAATTTCTATTTTTAGTAACCACGGCAACACCGTTCATCGAAATCCAAAACCCATACACAGAATTGTGTATCTTAGTGTAGTCTACTTGTGTGCCAAGTTATATTGAAATCAGACTAAAACTGTAGGAGGAGTAGCATTTTGAAAGAATTTCACAGAAATTTCTATTTTTAGTAACCACGGCAACACCGTTCATCGAAATCCAAAACCCATACACAGAATTGTGTATCTTAGTGTAGTCTACTTGTGTGACAAGTTATATTGAAATCAGACTAAAACTGTAGGAGGAGTAGCATTTTGAAAGAATTTCACAGAAATTTCTATTTTTAGTAACCATGGCAACACCGTTCATCGAAATCAAAAACCCATACACAGAATTGTGTATCTTAGTGTAGTCTACTTGTGTGCCAAGTTATATTGAAATCAGACTAAAACTGTAGGAGGAGTAGCATTTTGAAAGAATTTCACAGAAATTTCTATTTTTCGTAACCACGGCAACACCGTTCATCGAAATCCAAAACCCATACACAGAATTATGTATCTTAGTGTAGTCTACTTGTGTGCCAAGTTATATTGAAATCAGACCAAAACTGTAGGTGGAGTAGCATTTTGAAAGAATTTCAAAGAAATTTCTATTTTTAGTAACCACGGCAACATCGTTCATCGAAATCAAAAACCGATACACAGAATTATGTATCTTAGTGTAGTCTACTTGTGTGCCAAGTTATATTGAAATCAGACCAAAACTGTAGGAGGAGTAGCATTTTGAAAAATTGTTTACAGACAGACAGACGGACAGACAGACAGACAGACAGACAGACAGACGGACGGACGACGGACGCATTACTATCGCATAAGCTCTTCTGGTCTCTGACCAGTAGAGCTAAAAATAACCAGAAGTCTCTGTTGAGACTGTAGCTCTACTGGTTTGTACTTATCAAAAATGATGCACAGAATTATGTACCTTAGAATAGTCTACTTGTGTGCCAAGTTATATTGAAATCAGACTAAAATTTAAGGAGGAGTAGTGTTTGCAGACAGACGGACAGCTAGACAGACGGACGGATGCCGGACGCATTACTATCGCATAAGCTCTTCTGGTCTCTGACCAGTAGAGCTAAAAACAAGATGCGCTTGTGAAACACAGCAACAAAGTTCGAAAATGCAATTTTTTTTAGCATACAGGTCACAGTCAAGATCACATAATCATTGTCCTTGTTGCCATTTGAAAGCACTTCATTAGTGGAGTATGCATACTAAATATGAAGCCACTATCTCGTATAGTTCTAAAGTATGGTGAAGGTTTAAGTTGACAACAGACACTCAGACAGACACACAGATATACAGTTATGGCAAAAGTTTGAACATTATAACTTGGTATACACACAGCCACTTCGAGGTATCAAGGGTAAAATTCACAGCACAGCGGGACTGCATTTTGACTTCGAGGGATCAAGGGTTTCGAGAGATCAGGAGTTCGAGAAATCAAGAGCAAATCTGCTAAGTTATATAGTGGAAAAAATCGGGACGGGAGACTCACTTCAAGGGATCAAGAACTTCCGAGAAATCGAAGTTCAAGCCATCAAGAGTTACCTGTATATACAGATATAAGAAGCATGTTATTATTTGCAATTTTGACCTAATGACAGCTATATCTGTTCAGTAAGACAATACCGTGTACATGTATGTAAGCAGTTTTATTGTGCATGATTATTTACTTATTTTCTTGATCTTCTCAACTTGAAGTGTTCTGTATTTTATTACCAAGTTTGTAATAAACATACCCTTTTCCACATCACATCCTGTATCAGACCTTCGACCAATATCAGCCCTAGGGCCTCTGTCCCTCTGGCTGATATTGGTGTCTCGGGCTAGGATGTGATATGGAAAAGAGTGTATTATTCGCTATACATTGACCTACTCAGGTCAATAATTGTGAAAAAACTGATAATTCAAGCTGATGATTCATTTGCATTTCTTGACATACTATCAATATTAATTCACTATATTAGGCTTTTCTTTTTTTACATCTTCATCTCAACAGGTTAGACATTAGTACAAAAAAAAATTCTTTTGAGCAGTAAACTATTTCAATAAACAATAAAACAAACCTAATCTCTTCAGAAAAGTGGACACACTTTCACCTACATTCACTTTTTTATGTATATTTTTCCTCCATATCATCGTCATGCATATGATTAAGGGTTATGCTATTCGCTACAATCTATTCCAACTGTTCTGATGAGGATATCCTTCATGAATAATCGGATAAGCTGAGATTGAAGACACTTTTTGTAAAAATATCGATGCTTTTATCAAAGTTTTGAACCAAAAATATTTAATTTATACCTTGCCATAAGTCGTAAGTTCCAAAAAACAAGAGTTGGCTATCCGAAAAGTCAGAAAACACATGTATTCAAACCGGATGTTCTACAGTCTAAATTTAACTACGAAACCATGCTCGGTGTAACTATTATCATCCGGATAATTTGAGCGGTGTTAAAATATATTTTTTTTTTTATTCCGAAAAGTATTCATTTATATATAGAGAAAGAACATACATATGGAGCATACATTTTAAATTTTAATAAACATGATAAAAGGCGAAACGTTGCCATTTTACAACATACAGCATGCACATGCACGGTGCCTTTGGGGCCTCCATAATCTAAGTTAAGCTTTTTTTTCTCTCTCTCTCTCTCTCTCTTTCTCTCTGCAATATATACACTTAACAATTTAAAACTTAGGTATCCAACTTTTCAAAATGGCGTCAGAACAAAAGTTGCCTCCGATAGTGAAGATTTGTTGTTGCCAAATATTACAACTATTTACCGTAAAAAGTTAACAAAAATATACGTACACTAATCCTTCATCGTTGGCCATTGCATTTATCACAGTCTTAAAGACACTGGGTGGTGAAACCATCTTAACTTTTCACATTTAGTGATTTACCAGCTGTTTACACCTTCTTCTTCGTCCTTCTCGATCCTCCAAAAATGGCGCCTCGGGAAATTGACCAATGAAATAAAGCGCCTACAGAGCGATGCAGGATGGGAAATATAAACTGTTTACATTCACTATGATTAAGTGTGATTATGAGATCTTATATTAGAATTTAATTAAGTTTTCCCCTTTTCATGGAATAAAAAGAGGGGCTCCTAAATATTTTTGCCGATATGATGTGTAGGCCTAGTATACTTAGAAAAAAAAAGCGGTTAAATACATGAGGCAAGAGCAGAAAAAAAATGTTTCTTGCTTGACACCTCAACTTATTTGCCTTCGGGATATGGGTTTCGGGGCTTGGTTGTTGGTAGTGGCCGTCCTTGCTGAAAGTAACCCCCCCCCCCCCCTCTCCCCGCTTCTTTTAACTGTTACATGTATGATTATGAATTTATAATGTCACACCAAAAGATGTTAAATTTTTAAAAGCACATTTTTTTTTATTGTGAACTTTCCACAGGAATCCTAAAAGGCATGAAAATGAGCTACAATTATAATATGATTATCAAGAACAGTTTTTTTTATTTCAATAGTGATGATTGAAAAGTTCGGTGATTAATAATTCATTGCTAATAAGTTGTTGTGCTTTTTTGGGGGGGGGGGGGTTAAATTACTAATTGAACTCCCTCCTTTTCGGGGTTTAATTAGATTTTGAGCCTGCTATCAATATTACTGGTGGACCTGCTAGACTTTTCTCTAATTGCTACATGTACATTGTACTTTAAACTCCTTGGCCTTTAGCTAAAAAAATTCCCACATCATTTTAACACGTAAAATTGTAAAATGAATCAGAATTTTGAAAACCTTTTTCTTATAGGAGAGTTATATCTCTAGGTGGAACAAAACTAACATCTTATCAAAGGCAGGAAAATATAACAGTATTTTAATTCAGTATTTTAGTCGTGATTGGTATAAGTGAAGTCATGGGAAAGATTATGTCGAAAGTCATCTATACTCGTTGATGTGCAGGGCTATACTTATGCATACAGCTTTATAGCTGGTCCCGCCCTGTATTTCTTTAAATGTTTTTTTTTTCGTTCTGGTAAAATCTGGTAAGGTATGCTAGTAAAAATAAAATCCCGGTTAGTTTATTACTCTAACGGAAATTACTTTCCTACAGGCCTGAAGATCGAGTCTATTAGTTAGGCAAGTTTTTTTTTTTTAAAGAGTAGCATGTCGGCGAATAAAAATAAAGTAGTGTACAACATAGATAAAGAAATGTTTGTTGAAGTATTGACAAACTTCATACCTTTATAGAATGAAATCAACAAAAACTGCACAAAAATACAATCGTGACTATTATACAATGAATTAATTATACAATTAATTCTTTTAATAGATTTCGTTAGCATGCACTGCTTTAAAAGCCATTGTTCTTAAGGAAAACAAAATCATGCAAAATATTATAGACTTTTCTTTATCTAGAGCAATGGCCTTTGGAGAAAAAAAAAATGGCTGAAAATTTTAAAGTTTGTTAAATATAATGTATGTGCATTTAGGACCCTACATTGTAATTTCATGCGAAAAGTGCAGGCGTTTACTACACGGGGATCTGCGTACATATTTAAACAAAAAAAAAGGAAAGAAAAAAACCGTTTTATGTGATGAATTATATTATAAACATTTATCTAATAAATGTCTTTGTAGTACGTTAAATTACAAATTTCACACAAAAACCCATCAACAATATTAAATACAGTTTTGATTTCACATTGATCTATTAACGTCATTCTGATTTAATATAATTATACACGACGAGAATTAAGATCTATTCAATACCTATAGAAAATTATCTAATTTCTAAAGAGGATAGTTTTACTTTAAATCAGTAATGAAAATTGAAATAAAAATTCTAAATAGTTTGTTCATTCATTGAAATTCTTAAATGTAGGTTATTTTATAAATATGTTCTCTTGTATAACTTTATTTATGGAATATACAATTTTTTAAATGATAAAAGAAACACGAATCATCATCTTAATTTAAAAGAATTTTCGGTCGGAGACTGTGTGTGTACATGCTCAACAACAGCCCATTGTTCCCTTTAGGTACAAAACCGTCTCAATTCACATAGAATATACAAAAAATACACAGTGACAGGTGTCTTCGCGGCACGTGTCTCCACCTGAAATGGCACGTGAGGACAGGTGTCCCTAATTACACAGGCCGACCATAGCGACTTTTTCAAAAGCGTTTTTTTTTTTTTGGGGGGGGGGGGGCTTCTCAAGGAAAAAATGAAAAGCAACCCCCCCACCCCCCAAAAAAAAAAAAATAATTTAATAAATTAAAAAAAAAATATATTAACTATTAATAGTAAAATATTAGTATGAAAATACTCAACCCCCAGCCAATTCGATGAATGATTCTTATCTATAATATATTAATTCATATTAAAACAAAATCTTTATCACTTTCTAAACTTGTATTTAAAAACTTGAAACACTAAAAATGTAATTTTGACATACCAACTGAAGTATTTTTTTCCTGACAGATTACCCCGGTATATAAGAAATGCCAACCTCTGGTATCTAACACAAATGCCTGGTAAGGTACCTTGATGTCTTGTGAATACATGTAATTATGTAAAAATAATTCTTCAATGTCAATTGCAAAATATTGGAAAAAAATTTAATTATTTTATTAAGGAACGTCTCATCTGTCCTTAATCAGTAATCGTAACTTGACATATTTCTTTATTTACTTTTTAATCGACCTTTTTAGTAAACCTTTTCTGTAAATAATTTCATTAAATGTACCCTTCCTTAGCTCTTCCATTTTTTCAAAGGAACATTCATCATAGACAGCTTCAAGAAAGTGGGATCGGAAATGATTGATTTCTACATAACTGCATGCACTTACTTTTTTCTATTCCACTTCACGCATTCTATACGAGTTTACCAAAACTTAAGTGATAAATCAAATTCAAAATTAAATTAAAGTAAATAAAATTCAGTTAAATAAAATTAAATTAAAATTGAATTGCGTTCACGGTGCTGAAATATTAAATTAATCACACAGAAATACACATCTAGTTATTTTAACTGTTTGAAGTTAATTATTTTGATACAGCATGTAAACACTTTGAAATACTTCTATAATTGGTAAAAATATGGTAACATAATTAAATATTTAACTTTTTGTAAAATAAAAGGTAGGTGGGTTAGTATTGAGATATACTTTCAAAGTTTCCCTGCCTGGGAAACATGGGGAAAACTACACATTGGTTGCTTCCATGTCGGGAATCTGTATGGAAACCACTGAGGCATGTTTACATGGTTTCCTATCTTGGGAAACTTACGGGAAACCACAGGTTGGTTGTTTCCATATCGGGAATCTACATGGAAACCACCGGGGCATGTTTCCACGGTTTCCTATCTTGGGAAACTTACGGGAAACCACAGGTTGATTGTTTCCATGTCGGGAATCTATGTGGAAACCACCGGGGTATGTTTCCATGGTTTCCTATCTTGGGAAACTTACGGGAAACCACAGGTTGATTGTTTCCATGTCGGGAATCTATGTGGAAACCACTATGTGGTTTCCATAAAATGGAAACTATATGGAAACTACTGATGTCACGATTCCCATATGTTTCCATCGGGTTTCCAAATTTGGGAAACCTGGCTTTTCATCCTGTGCATTTATCCGGATGGAAAACGAAAGAAGAATGTGTACTGTGACATGACAACAGAGGGTGGAGGATGGACGGTGAGGGATTATGACAATATTTTTTTTTTAGATTTATGAATTCTATCATAATACAACGTAATCTTATAAATGTATTTACCCGGTATATTTCGTTGTTTTAATTCAAAGTACATACAAAAAAGACAGGACGGGAGTACAAATTTCTATAGAACCTGGAACGAATATAAAGCTGGCTTTGGGGATCCTAGCAAAAACTATTGGATAGGTAGGAAATCAAGTGAAAAAATGACAATTTTAATCACATTGAACTTTTTCTAAATTTTGTAAAATACAAAATATGGAGACAGTTATCAAACTCAAAAATCTATAACTTTTTCTAAATTTTGTAAAATACAAAATATGGAGACAGTTATCAAACTCAAAAATCTATCGAAACAATACGATAAGGAAACAGAGCAAATCAAGACCTGTTGAAAACCTCATAGTGGAGACCAGATGCCTGGAATGAGTGTGCGTCCCCTGGGTATGTATGTTTACTCGAGTACCTTCTTCAATCTGTTCAAAATCAAAATGGAACTTACGTGTTGTATGTCATTAATAGCAGATCTGTTCTTAAATCTTCATATCGACAATATTTTATTAATTAACAACATCATTTACAATCTTTTATTAAGCACACTGCACATTTTTTTGGATCTGTTTCGTATTTGGATATTTATGGAGAATGAAATTGATGGACAAATAAAAGGACGAGAATATCCCATTCATTGTAATTTCTACTGTTGACAAAAAGGCCTTCTTTGTAAACAATATCCATTTTTGGGTCGAATTTTTATTTAAGTATTTTTTTTTTAATTTTTGCAATTTTTCAACGATTTACCCGTTTATTCGTTCATGATAGGAAACTTATAAAAGCTTTGACAAGATGTTTACTCTTATATGGCACCTGATTCAGCTTCCGTTTTCAGGGGACCTTTTTGATTCTGCTTACAATTTGTATTGTTTCGGTTGATCCCTGATCAAGATCCTGGTTCATTATCTTTACGTTTCATTTCATATGACTTATAATAATATATTATTTCTTAACTTTTCTTCTCAGGAAACGATGCTTTACATTTACTCACAAAGAATAGAAAACATGAACTTCGTTTGGATCTTCAGAGATTTAATGGACAGAAAGGGTACGCCAAGTACTCCAGTTTTGCTGTTGGTGACGAAGGAAGTAAATACAAACTCAGTGTGTCTGGGCACAGTGGCATAGGTAATGTGTTTTTCTAATATTTTCTTTTTTATCCCTTACTTTCAAGGACCCTTTTATTAAGATACTGCTTCTCCTTCTAGACCGTTCCAGATAGCTCAGTAGACAAATCGCTCACTCCGTGATCTTAAGGTCCTGAGTTCGAATATCGACCGCGACTGACCAACATCAATAACAAGAGGCCAATGGTCCTTATAGGTCACCTGAGTATCATATAACAACTTTCTAACAATTGAATTTGGTTTGGCACCCCACTCCAAAGGAACCACTGACCCTGTGGCCACTTATTTCAAAATGTTGGAAATTTTATCGTAAATTTTATTTCATCACAAATGGTTGATTAATACCAAAGAGCAGATTTCAAAGCACTAATATATTTACAGAATATGTAACCCCCCCCCCCCATTACCCTTGACCCAGGGGGCATGAAATAAACCATTTTGCTACGTGCACCGTTTTCGTCCGTCGTCATGCGTCGTGCGTTAAAATTTGAACACTTTCAGCTTCTTCTCTGAAAGCACTGAACCAATTTCAACCAATTTTGGCATATAGCATCTATCGGTAAAGGAGAACAAAAATTTTGAATTTTATGGTCCCTGCCCCCCAGGGGCCTGGGGATGGGGCCAAAACCACTAAAATTAGTGCAATCTTCTTCCGTACTCCTGGACATCAAGCAGTCAAACAGTTGACATGATTGTTATCAGCATTGAGTCTTCTACCGAAATTGTGAAATGCATGGCCCCAGGGTCAGGGGTTCTAGAGCTAGGGTGGGGCTATATTGATTATATATTGAAATGCATTATTTCTTTGAAAATCTTCTTCCCTGCTCCTGGGTATCAAGTAAACTAACTAAGTACATAGTTATAATGAGCAAGAATGACTCTACCAAATTGTGAAATTCATGGCCCCAGAGTCAGGCGGTTCTGGTGTTAGGACGGGGCTCTATTGACTTTAAAGTGAAAATGCATTAATTCTTTGAAAATACAGCATACTTTTCTGCGTCTTTTTTCCCTTTTAAATTCATTTATTCAATAACGTACAATATAAAAGTGAGGCAAAACTTTCGCAGAAGCCCTCTGGTAATACCCCAGCAGGGGTGCTAGGAGCTCCCTGGATCGGTATAATATTATATATCTCCAATATTTGAACACAGAATTTTTTCACATTATACCTCTCTGCTTCTTGGTTTTAAAGAAACTAACTAAGTACATTGTTATAATGAGCAAGAGTGTCTCTACCAAAATTTTGAAATTCATGGCCCCAGGGTCAGGGGTTCTGGTGTTAGGGTGATTTATTTATATACATGTATAGTGAAAATGCATTGATTCTTTGAAAATCTTCTCTGCTCCTGAGTATTAAATAAACCAAATAAGTACATAGTTATGATAAGCAGGAGTGCCTCTTCTGAAATTGTGAATTTTAGGACTCAAGGATCAGGGTTTCTGGTTTTAGTGGTTTTAGGTTAGTGCTCTATTGATTACATAGTGAAAAATGCACTAATTCTTTAAAAATCATTTTCTGTGCTCCTACTTATTAAGTATTCTAACTAAGAACATAACTATCATGAACAAGAATGCTTCTACCAAAATTGTGAAGTTCATTGCCCCAGGGTCAGGGGTTCTGGTGTTAGAGGGGGGCTCTGTAATGATTATATAGTGAAAATACATTTAGTCTTTGAAAATCTTCTTCTCTTCGCCTGGGTAATAAGCAAATAAACTACCTATATAGTTATGATGTGCAAGGGCTCTTTTTCCATGATTACGCATTTCAAGGCCCCTGGGTCAGGGATACAAAGGAGGGGGCGGGGGGAGGGGGCTCTACTTATATACTGAAAATGAATTGTTTGAAATCTGCTCCTTGGTATCCATCAATTGTTTTTGATAAGCAAGTGTGCCTTTTCATAAATTGTGCAATGTGTGGACCTAGGGTCAGGGGTTCATGTGTGGTAGGGACACTACTGATTATTGCTTAATAATACTGATAAGTTGATATGCATTTTTTGTTTCATACATATTAGTTTTAAAAATTGATTTTTTTTTGTGTATATCTTGATATGGAGATCTTCTAAAGGAGATCGAAATTGTCTAAAAATGGCAACGACCACTCAGCCCCTTTAAGTAACCAAACTAAGCAATTACTAAGTTAATAGTTGATAAGCAATGGTGCCAGCCTCTTTCAAAATTATGACATAGCATCTACCTTAAAACATGAACCAAATTTAACCTTTTGAAAGTTGTTGCATGATTCTCAGGTGACCTATAAGGCCCATGGGCCTCTTGTTTTCATCATAAATATTTATACCTAGATCATTGACATAAAACCCTGAAGCAAAGAAAAAGATTTTCAAATATTTTATGTATTTTACTATATAATCAAAAGGGCCCCCTATACGAAATAGGAAAAAGCTCTGACACAGGGGCCATGTAATTCACAGATTCGGTTGAGACACTCTTGCTCATAAAAACTTTAGATTAAAGCTTAGTTCATTTAATACCCATGAGCAGAGAAGAAGTTTTTCAAAGAATTAATGCATCTTCAGTATATAATCAATAGAACCGCCCTAACACCAGAACCCCCAACCTTGGGACCACAAAATTCACAATTTTAAAAGAGGCATTCTTGCTCATCATAACAATGTACTTTTTTAGTCTTTTAATACCCAGGAGCAGAGAAGAGGATTTTCGAAACCCTGTCCTAGCACTAGAACTCCTGACTCTGGGACCTTGAATTTCACAATTTTGGTAGAAAATCCAATGCTCATTACACTCATACCAACAGTTTGACTGCTTGATGTCCAGGAGTAAAGAAGAAGATTTTTAAAGATTTCATTAATTTTAGTGGTTTTGGTCCCACCCCTCAGGCTCCAGAGCGGCGGGGACCATCAAGTTCACAATATTCGTTCCCCTTTATCCTTAGATGTTGGTTGAAATTGGTTGAGTACTAGTAGTTCAAGAGAAGAAGCTAAAAAAAATTTACGACCGACGTACAACGTACGACGTCGGACGAAAACAGATAGCAATAGGTCACTTGAGTTTATTCACGTGATCTAAACATAGATAGATAGCAACTGGCCTGGGAGCCACAAAAACTTAGATGAGCTCACTTTTGATCCCAGTCTCACTTTTCCACTATATTTATTTCTTTGGAAAAGGTGAGAGAGATCAAAAGTGAGCTCGTCTAAGTTTTATGACCCCATGCCTGTTCTTTGCCATACACGCGGTACTTTAAAGTAAAAATTGCAGGTCCTTCGAATTAGACCTCTAAAACCGAGGTCCCTTTTCAGGGCAGGTGATAACAGTATGAATTCCCTCACTGCTCATTGGCCCTGAATAATAAGTAAATGGCAAATTGAAAGCCCTTCAATGGTATACTAGTATTTCGGACTCTTTATATGAGAGAAAATTCTCGTATGGGACCTAAACAACATCCCAGATAGCAGAATGTTATTGGACGACCTTTGTTGGGCCAATAATGCTCCTTATGTTGGGCCACCGTTTGCATTCAACATTGGGCTATCGGTAATTTGCTCATCGGCCCTTAATCAAACCAACTTGTTGGCTTATTGTTGGGCCAATGTAACAGTTAATATTGGGCCAGTGTGGGCCAATGTATTATTTCAATATTGGGCAAACGTCATTTTAGGCCAACGGTAATTTGCTCATCGGCCCTTAATCAAACCAATCATTGGCTTATTGTTGGGCCAATGTAACTGTTAATATTGGGCCAGTGTTGGGCCAATGTATTTTTTCAATGTTGGGCAAACGTCATTTTTGTACAGTTGGGCCATTGTAAGCAATGAATGTTGGGCCAACGGTAGTTTGCTCATCGGCCCTCAATCAGACCAATTTGTTGGCTTATTGTTGGGCCAATGTAACTGTTAATATTTGGCCACTGTTGGGCCAATGTATTTTTTCGATGTTGGGCAAACGTCATTTTTGTACAGTTGGGCCATTGTAAGCAATGAATGTTGGACAAACGGTAATTTGCTCATCGGCCCTCAATCAGACCAACTTGTTGGCTTATTGTTGGACCAACGAACGGATATTATTGAGCCATTGTTGTGCCACTTATTCTTTCAATATTAGGAAAACATCATTTTTGGGCCAACGTTTGTTTGTATCTGATTGGCTCTCCATCATGACAACTCATTTGCTTTTTACTGGTTGGCCATTTGTCCTCAAAATTCACAAACAAATATATTAGTATATACAATAAGGTTATACAAGTTTTGTAGTACAGTTTAATTGTAAAAGCCCTTTAATACTATCTATATATGCTATATATGCTAGATTAATAGTTTAATACATATTCTCAATATCTCATAGAATTGCCATCAACAAGTATTGCATTGTAAGTAGCTCTACATTAATTAAAAAACTGACGAAAAAGAAATCAAAATATAAAATTGAATTATAACATACTATAATTTTATTGCTCATTGCATGAAGGAAACATTAATAAAGAACTAAAAGTTGATGCTCACTTCAAGCGATACATGTAGGGTTACATGACTGTATACTCCCTCTCTGATATAAAGTTATGCACAAGTTCAGTAAATTACAGGTATCAATAAGCACGTCTTATAAATAAACAAAGCCCTCCTGTTCTTAAAAAAATACTAATATGAGTCCCGTTATTTTGTTTACTTACAATATTAATGTTTACTTTACTTCTGGCATCTGCATCGTGTTTGTAACCGATAAACAGACACAGAAAAGGGTAGAACTACAGGTATGTCACACTATATTACAGAAAAAAGTTAGGCACTGCCACTTTCCATCTGATCCCTCTCCTAAGTCTCCTCTTCTCTCTCCAGTCTCCTCCTTCCACTTCTTTTCTTCTCTGTCCGTTTTCCTCCCCCATCCCTGTCCTTGGCATACCTTAGCTATTCTTTGATTGTGTTCTCAATGTCTCTTTAGAATCTCCAGTAGCACTAAAATTGAAGTATTTGGTACTTAATACATTTGTTACTTTTTTCAGTAAAGAGTAAACATACGATTAAATTTAAAAGTATATCACTATATGTTTAAGCTGTTAATCAAGGAATAATTGTGTTTTTTGTTTCATGGTGTGATTAAGTGATAAGCTTACATTTCTACGCTTAATCATCATCATTACAACGATTTTGATTTTAATGTTGCCCAATATAAAATACATGTATAGAAAATTTGTACACTGAACAAATTTTAAATGAAAGAACCCAATTTATGTTTAGTACTGAATATTTTTTTTAACTTCAAAAAGTTCAACATTTTCAAAATGTTTGATCATGCACTCGACGTTGAGTGTATATAAGTAAATTAAGTGGTAGACTTCGAAAATGTATTCTACTAGACACAAATTTCAATCTGAATAAGGGGCAAATTATTTATTGTTTTAACTGTATCAAAACACATTTGTTATTTTATACTTTCATTTATTTTTCTTGTATAACAACAAAAAAATTAATCACTGATAATTTATTTTGTTTTGATAAATTATAAGGATTTTAAATTTATTTTAGCTAGCTTGTATTTTCAAGTAGGATTGGTTGTAGATTTATTTCTGATTGTAGAGACGATCAGATTTGTTAATATACAGATTTGTTACAATTAAATGTTTATACACATTGGCCCAATGTTGGTCCAATATATCGGGTCAACATTGGGCCAAGGAGCAAAATGACACTGGGTCAACGTCATTTGCCAACATCTGCCCATTATTCTTGTTGACGTTTCGCCAACAATTTCGCATTCATTAGGCCAATATCTGTAGAAATAACACTCAAATGGACCAAAATATCGGGCCAACATTGGTCCGATGAGCAAACTTAAACTGGGTCAATGTCATTTGCCAACATTGGCCTGATGTAACCGATTACATTGGCCCAACGTTCTCCCAATGTTAGCATGCTATCTGGGACAGTGTTGACCCAACAGCACCTGGCCTCTGCACTTCCCCGTGTCTGATTTACACAGATTTGTACACGATATCGTTTAATCTATGAATGTTAATTAAGCTGTGTCGAAGCAAACATATTATAAATACATGTACTTACAAAGTGGATGTAGATATGCAAAGTATTAGTCTCATTACGCTCGCTCGTGTCAGATTAAAAATGGCGCGGATATTACAAGTAGCCCGGTTGTTGTCTACCCATGATGCTCAGTCAGAATCATGGTATATTGGGCCATTGTAGGGCCATGCCAATCCCCAAACAAATATTTTCTCTCATGATAATAGTTTTATGATATATATAATGCCAACGGTTAGCCCAACATTAGCGCACCATTATACATAACCAGCTTTCAATATTCCATGTTGGGCCATCTTTGGCCCAATCAAGGTAACCCAACATATATAATAGAACCATAATGTAAGATTGGGCCAACGATGTTCTGCTATCTGGGTTATTACAAATAAATATATAAGCATAAACACAATTCAAAAAATAGAATAAAACACTTTTGGTGCTGTGATCACTTAAGTGTAAAGTTAAAATGTTGAAAATATCATATCTAGACAAAAGCAGTCATCCAATGATAATCATGGACATAGAAAGTCCTCTTAATTATTTCAGAATGTGCCAACGTTGTCCCAACGTTAAGCTCAGCAGCTAATTATAAAATTGATACCATCAATTAGTTGGCAGTATAATAATTGGGCCAACGTTGGCCCAATATAAATATCCCATTTTTGAAACATCTACACAAAATAACACTTGTGTGTATTACAAACATTGTGCCAACGTTGGGCCAACATAATACTACCAACTTGATAGGACACGTTCTTTAAGGGTGTATTACAAACAATGGGACAACGTTGGGCCAACATACTACTTCAACTAGATAAGGCACTTTCTTTATGGGTGTATTACAAACATTGTACCAACGTTGGGCCAACATACTACTACCAACTTGATAGGACACGTTTTTTAAGGGTGTATTACAAACAATGGGCCAACGTTGGACCAACATAATACTACCAACTTAATAAGACACATTTTTAGGGTGTATTAGAAACACCGGGCCAACGTTGGGGAAACATTCTACTTCCAACTTGATAAGGCACTTTCTTTAAGATTATATTACACACATTGTGCCAACGTTGGACCAACATACTACTATCAACTTGAAAGACACTTTCTTTAAGGGTGTATTACTAACAATGGGCCAACGTTGGGCCAACATAATACTACCAACTTGATAAGACACATTCTTCAAGGGTGTATTAGAAACATCGGGCCAACGTTGGACCAACATACTACTACCAACTTGTAAATATACTATCTTTAAGGGTGTATTATAAACATTGGTCCAATGTTGGGCCAACACCAGGATCCTTCCTTCCTTGGAAAGTAAAGTGAATGGAGGTTGCTTACGTAGGACCAACGTTGGGCCAATAAAGGAATTCAGTCATGGTCGGGAAGGTTGACTTGGTTACATTGGTCCAACGTTGGCCCAATGTTGTTTCCCCAACGCCAACCATACAACCTTTAACAAATGTTGGCCCAACATAGTCATGCTATCTGGGATACAACCAACAACCAGTTTCTTTCTATGGTAAACACTCTGTTACCAAGATCGAACTCTGGTTTCGATTTTCCAGTTAGATACCTCTATTCTTTTTAAATGATTTTTTAAATAAAATTTACTTCCAGGTGACAGTCTTATTCAGCACAATAGAATGAAATTTACCACAAAAGATC
>NW_026923800.1:0-21737 GCF_032062105.1 Saccostrea cuccullata | reverse complement strand
TGTACCAAGTTATATTGAAATCAAACCAAAATTGAAGGAGTAGCATTTTGAAAATTTGTTGACAGACAGACGGACGGACGCCGGACGCATTACTATCGCATAAGCTCTTCTGGTCTCTGACCAGTAGAGCTAAAAATGCTTATTTACATTAAAAGATAATGTAATAAAACATCATATCATAAATATTGTTTGTATAACACTGAATCTTCACTTTTATTCCTTTAAAGAAAACAGTTGTAAGTAAGTCATTGTTTGGTAGTTAAAATCCTTTTGTAACGGTAATAGATAATTAAGGGAAGGGGACAGGGCGTTCCGAAAGGACCCTGAGTTCGTAAAACCCCGAGTTCCCAATAATTCCGAGTGGGCTTGTCACGTGATACTATTAGAGTATATATAAGGCGTCGAGATTCGATAGAGTCAGTTTCTGATACAGTCACTGATGCGGTAGAGTGCCATTGTAGAAGTCCGCTACAAGACAGAAGCAGTAGGAGAAAGCCAGCGAAAGGACATTGGTACAGGTAAGTCTGTTCGTAAGTCATTATTGCTTTGCGATGTGCAGAACAGATTGTACCTAGTATGTAACAGTCTACGTGAGCGTTGCATACGAAGGCAGTCCGTATATAAGTAGAAGTAACCTGTCGCTTCTGGTAGAAGCGACGAGCCGGCGCTTTGGTTGATTATTTGGGCGCTTCTCGAAGTCACTTCGGACTTAGAAGCCCAATTGATTAAGAGGCAGTTGATTAATTATTTCGTCTATTTGCGTGCTAGGGAAGCACCCGATATTTGTATATTTTGCATCTGTATATAAGTTCCATTCAACAATCAAATTCCTCAGCAAGGTATCTGAGGGGGCCCTAGACCCTGAGAAAAATCATATAGTATATGTGTTAGGCAAACACGTTACAGAAAATGGCGCCCATGTAGGGACTTGATTTGGTTGCTTGATTGAATTAAAAATAGTAAACTTAATATATTTCTTATGTTTGATTATTTGTCAAGTTTTGTTGCTTTAAAAAAATGTCGAGCTTAGATGAAGAAATAGCAAGGTTGGAAGCCGAAATTACACGCTTAGGAAGGAAGACGCTTGAAAATTCTGAATTATCCTCGGACAATCATGATCAGAGAACGTCCACTCCAGCTAGTATAAGAAGGACCGGAGCTCGTAGAAGCGACTCTGGAATAATGACCCAAAGTCATGTAGAAGATGTTAACCAAGCTTCGGCTAGAGTGCATAGTGGAATTCTTCCTGAGACACCAAGAATTGGCAATTTAGAACAAGATCCCATTTTAAGAAGCGACACAAATATCAAGGCCAGAGAGGATGAACCAGGAGTAACAGTCAGACTACGGCGCTTCCTTGAAAATACTGACTCTAGCGAAGGAAAACCAAAAGAAGAGAGTACGGTAAAGAAGCCATCTAATTATATTAAACCAGCCACGTATGACGGGATTGGGTCGTGGCTTGATTATAAATCACACTTTGAGGCGTGCTCTTTATTGAATGGTTGGAGTGTTAGAGAAAGGGGTCTTTATTTAGCAGTCTCTCTGAGGGGACAAGCACAGGGAGTGCTTGGGAATTTGAGTAGAGATGATGGAAGGAACTATGATGAACTGATTAAGGCGCTTGAGGATCGTTTTGCCCCTGCAAACCAGACAGAACTATACAGAGTTCAACTACGAGAACGAAGACAGAAAGCGACCGAGACGCTCCCCGAATTAGGACAGTCAATTCGGAGGCTAACACATCTCGCCTATCCTACAGCACCAAACGACGTTCAGGAGACTTTATCTAAGGAACAGTTTATCGATGCTTTGGTTGATGCAGACATGCGTCTTAGAATTAAACAAGCTAGACCCCAGAGCTTGAACGACGCTATAAGGCTAGCGGTTGAATTAGAAGCCTTTGTCAGAGCTGACTCCAGAAGATCGGAATACAAGTCACACTTGCGTGTAGTTACAGAAACGGATCACGATAAGGCTCAGTTCAAATCCCAGATAAATACCGACGAGCTGACCAAAACTCTTAGAGATTTGCAAAGTTCTGTTATGGAACTTAAGACAGAAATGCGTGAAATGAAGAGTAAGTCTCTTAGCTCAATGAACTGGACGGATCGCAATGACAAGAAGCCACGGCAACCCCCAAGAACAATAAAGTGCTACAATTGTCGTAAAGAAGGACACATAAGCAAACATTGTCCATCGAAGCAGCTAAATGAAACAGCAAAGAGGTTTGGCAAAAACTCTAAAGCACCGGGTCATGGTTCTGGTTCTGCTAAGATAGTTAGAACACAACGTAAGCTGCAACCAATTGCTTACAATAGACCCAGTGAGGCTGGAATGTATCTCTCAGCTAAAATAGAAGATGTAGACACAAAATTGTTGATCGATACAGGAGCAACCGTTACGCTAATTTCAAAGAATGTCTTCAGTGAAATACAAAAGGTTCATCAAAATCTTGTTTTGGATAGTATGCACCAAGACATAATGTCTGCTGAAGGTAGACCTCTAAAACTTTTTGGCAAAGCTACATTAACCTTAACAATTGGTTCAAGTAGCTTTGTGAGAACAGTGGTGGTCGCTGATATAACAGTGGATGGAATCCTGGGTCTGGATTTCATGAATGAACAAAATTGCACGTTGAACGTCTCCAAGAAAGTAATGTCAATAAATGGTGAACATTATTCTTTACTGCTTCAAGGTATGCTAGGATGTTATCGGGTGGTGGCTTCAGAATCGTTCACTATACCACCAAGAAGTGAAATGATTGCAAGCTGTGACGTATGCGTACCAGAGGGCAAGAAGCTTCCAAGTGGATATGGTGTTGTAGAGCCAAGGAATTGTTTGATAGATTCAAATAAAGGTTTAGTCGGCAGAACTCTGGTCAGCAATCGTAATAAAGTGCCAGTACGGGTCATGAATCTATCGACCGATGCACAGACGATTTACAAGGGAACTAATATGGGACAGCTTAGCCCAGTAGTAAAGATATTAGAAGGAGAAAATCAAAATAGCAATCTTAAGACACCTTTTCCAAAAGAGCTGCAGGTCTTAAGTGAAAAGTCAAAAACGTGCTTAAACCAAAAACAGAAGACTGAAGTAGATAAACTTTTATTCAAATATGCCTTTCTGTTTGCTGGTTCTAATGATGGACTTGGCAGAACAAATGTCGTCAAGCATTGTATCGACACGGGAGATGCACGCCCAATAAAACAGCCACCAAGACGGTTACCAGTACACATGAGAGAAGAAGCAGATAGGTTGGTGGACGATATGCTTGAGAGAAATGTAATTGAACCTTCGTCTAGTCCGTGGGCCTCGGGTATCGTTCTAGTTAAGAAGAAGGATGGATCAACTCGATTTTGTATCGATTATAGGCGATTAAACGCGGTTACTTTGAAAGATGCTTACCCTCTTCCGAGAATCGACGACATGTTAGATAGTCTAAGTGGTGCTTCGTGGTTCTCTACTCTCGACTTGGCTATGGGATACTGGCAGGTGGAAATGGAGTCCAGTGACAAAATAAAGACTGCTTTTGCCACAAGAAAAGGATTATATCAATTTAAAGTGATGCCCTTCGGCTTGTGCAATGCCGGAGCGACATTTGAGAGATTGATGGAGACAGTCCTTGCGGGGTTGAATTGGGAAATATGTTTGATTTACTTGGACGATATCATCGTCATTAGTAAAACATTTGAGGGCATGGTGGAGAACCTGAGCAAAGTGTTCGACCGATTGGCAAATGCAGGCTTGAAACTGAAGACCAAGAAGTGTTCCTTGTTTTGCAAGTCTGTAGAATATCTCGGACACATAATTTCCGAGAAGGGTATTACTACGGATCCAAAGAAGATTGAGGCGATTAAGGAAATGACAGTGCCAGCCAATGTGAGTGAGCTACGTTCATTCCTGGGTATATGTAGCTACTACAGGAAGTTTGTGAAAGACTTTGCAAGCATAGCAAAACCCCTTCACAAACAGACAGAGAAGAGCAAATCCTTCGTTTGGAGCGAGGATTGTCAAAGAGCTTTCGAAAAATTAAAATGTACACTGACAAGTGCCCCCATCCTTGCACATCCTGACTTTAGTAAACCGTTCATATTAGACACGGACGCAAGTAACTTTGCAATGGGAGCAGTATTGTCGCAAGTGCACGATGGTAAAGAACGAGTGATTGCCTACGCCAGTAAGACTTTTACAAAGTCTGAAAGGCAATATTGCGTGACGAGAAAAGAGTTGCTGGCAGCAGTATATTTTACAAAGTATTTTAAGCATTACCTCTACGGGCGTAAGTTTATTTTGCGCACAGATCACAGCTCGCTGAGATGGCTGACCAATTTCAAAAATCCAGAGGGTCAGCTTGCTCGCTGGCTTGAAGTGCTGTCCACGTATGACATAGAGATCCAACATCGACCAGGCAAGCTACACCAAAACGCTGACGCGCTTAGTCGTCTTCCGTGCAAGCAATGTGGATTCCAAGTAGACTGGGAGAAGGAAAAAGAGGATCCTAAAGTAAGAACTGCAACAGTCGACGCCCCAGTTATTCAAGAATCTTATCTTCATAGGGTCCAAAGAGAAGATAAAGAAATTATTCTTGTAAAACGTTGGATGGATCAGGAAAAGAAACCATCGTTTAGAGATGTGGCCAGTCAAAGTGCATTTCTACGTTCTCTATGGTCGCAGCTAAGTTTACTAACCATTCAAGACGATTTACTATATCGGAGAACCATTGACCAAGAGACAAAGACGGAAAAGCTCCAGATAATAGTGCCTATGTCTGAGAGAAGGCATATTTTGACGGAATACCATGACAAGCGTACCGCAGGTCATTTAGGCATAAACAAAACCATTGCAAGGATAAGAAGTCAATTTTATTGGCCAGGGCTTAACAAAGATGTTCGTCGGTATATTAATGGATGTGACATCTGTGCCAGAAGAAAGCCATCGTTTACTACCCAGAAAGCGCCAATGCAAATTGTTCAGAATGGATTCCCCATGGATAGAATAGCAACAGATATTATGGGGGAATTGCCATTGACAGAATCTGGAAACAGATACATACTGGTAGTTTCAGATTATTTTACTCGCTGGACTGAATGTTTCCCGATGCCAAATATGGAATCAAAAACTGTGGCAAAGATTCTGGTTGAAGAGGTCATCACTAGATTCGGAGTACCCTATACAATACACTCAGATCAAGGCCGTCAATACGAGAGTGATTTGTTCCATTCAGTGTGCGAGCTATTGCAAATTGAAAAGACTCGCACTACACCCTACCATCCGCAGTCAGATGGTATGGTGGAGAGGTTTAATCGAACTCTTGAAGCCATGTTAAGTTCCTGTGTGAACAAAAATCATACAGATTGGGACGAGCAGTTGCCGTATGTCATGATGGCGTATAGATCAGCGGAGCATGACACAACTGGCTTTTCTCCAAACTACCTTATGCTTGGTAGAGAAGCGACAACGCCGCTCGACCTCGTATACGAAATGGAGGTACAGCGAAAGCCAATTCCACAGAATAGATGGGCCTGGTTGCTTCAAGAGAGACTGGAAGAAGCACACCGTATTGTGAGGGAAAATACTAGAGGGGAAATGATGCGTCAAAAACGCTACCATGACAAGAAGTTACGATGGCAGAGATTCTCTCCAAGAGACAACGTTTACGTATTCTTTCCTCGCAGACGTATGGGTACATCGCCAAAGCTAACAAGCTTTTGGCAAGGACCTTTCGAAGTCCTAGAAAAATGTTCAGAATTTACGTACAAAGTATCTTGTGGTAGTAAAGGGTCGCCACAGGTGATACATGTAGACAGAATAAGGTTGGTTAAACCTCAGATTCTGTCTGGTGAGGTAGAACTAAATGATTCCGGTGATGTCGATCAGAATGAAAGTAACACTTTACAGCAAGATGAGTCTGATGAGTTAGGCATTGATAGAGAGGGTGTTAATGATCCAGTGGTAGATCAGAAGCCCCAAAGATCTGGTAGAAGCAGACGGACTCCTGCTTATTTATCAGATTATGTAGTAGAGCTTTGCTAAACTGGTTATTGATGTAATATATGTATATACAGCTTACCTCGTCAAAGGAATTGACAGCATTCGAATTATTGTAAATAAGAAAAATTGTCTGTAATATACCTCTTTGTTTTATTTTCCTATGCAAGCGAGGACGCTTGAATCTGAGGCGTGGGTAATGTAACGGTAATAGATAATTAAGGGAAGGGGACAGGGCGTTCCGAAAGGACCCTGAGTTCGTAAAACCCCGAGTTCCCAATAATTCCGAGTGGGCTTGTCACGTGATACTATTAGAGTATATATAAGGCGTCGAGATTCGATAGAGTCAGTTTCTGATACAGTCACTGATGCGGTAGAGTGCCATTGTAGAAGTCCGCTACAAGACAGAAGCAGTAGGAGAAAGCCAGCGAAAGGACATTGGTACAGGTAAGTCTGTTCGTAAGTCATTATTGCTTTGCGATGTGCAGAACAGATTGTACCTAGTATGTAACAGTCTACGTGAGCGTTGCATACGAAGGCAGTCCGTATATAAGTAGAAGTAACCTGTCGCTTCTGGTAGAAGCGACGAGCCGGGGCTTTGGTTGATTCTTTGGGCGCTTCTGAAGTCACTTCGGACTTAGAAGCCCAATTGATTAAGAGGCAGTTGATTAATTATTTCGTCTATTTGCGTGCTAGGGAAGCACCCGATATTTGTATATTTTGCATCTGTATATAAGTTCCATTCAACAATCAAATTCCTCAGCAAGGTATCTGAGGGGGCCCTAGACCCTGAGAAAAATCATATAGTATATGTGTTAGGCAAACACGTTACACTTTTATATATAATCGTTAAATCCGGCATTTAAAATATTCACAAATCAGGAAGTCAAATTTGATATGCATAGACACGATTTCTCTGCTCTTCATGGCAAAACTCACTTTTGGTATATTCCAAAAACCTACTTATCTGAGTGGGAGCGATTGCAATAACGCATATGACATAAGCGTCTTGATGGTCTTCTCTGTTGGATACTATCTTGACGACAATGTTTTTTTATGTCTTTGGGCGGTTTTAGGTTGGTCTGGTATTTTCTTCATACTTTGACCCTTTTACATTGAATAAGTGAGTAAAAAGTGTGTCGATTGCGGCTGAAACAGATCAAAGTCAGCACGCTCACTCTTTTCCTTCCAGCTGTAAAACGAAAAACATTCGCCTCCAAGTCTTTTGCTAGTGCTTAGTTCCCCAATAACGGCCTTATCTGAATGTCCTTAAAAGCTTAGACTATCATCAAACTATAAAAGTTGGAGATGCTTCCACATCAGTAGGACTAACCGTGAACTAAGCACTACGGCTTGTTAAGACGTGCGTCTCAATGCGAGATCATTTTATCCAGAAGGTTTCACGAGTAAGAATACGTACGAGTTGCCTGAAACGAGATGTATGCAGCTTATCAGATCGTACTAAATTTATTCGAATACCTAATTGAACTTATCATGGTTGCTACATCTAATTCATTATGGGCCGCAGCAGAGGCCGATATATTTGTGGTTGTGTTAGAAAGTGCACATGGGGAAATGAGACGTTATTTTTCAAAAGTTCAGTAAAATAATTTTTGATTGATAAAAAGTAAAAATCATGAGTAAAATATTTTTTAAACATTTGCTTTAATATTAGCATTAATTGTTGTTATTCTATTTTAATTTCATCATCACATCTCTTCTGAAAATTGATAATTTATGGTTATATAAAAAGAGTGTACAATAGATACACCCCGGTCTGGGAGTGTGTAAGATATGAAAGGAAATCGCCATGAATTTTCGGAAAATATTGACGTGATAAAAGTGCATGGTGAATATTCAACTCAGTTAAATATTGTTTTGGATATGCTCTAAAGCTGCAAATGATGCAAAGATATTTTTCCTACATTTTGCACCACGGCTTGCAGCAGAGCCTATTCTGCATAAGCTATGGGCATCACGTGACAAAGATCCAGGGTATCAGCCCGTGGTTTATCTTGAGAGGGCTACATCATCATTATCAATAAATTCTCATCCTTCATCATTGACTTATTATTTTTTTTTACGTCGATGAATCAGTTTATGAGCAAATGCGGTAAAATGCCTATATTTATTAATTTTTTTTTTAAAAAGGTTCTTTGCTTTGAAGATAGGCTGAAAAAAAAAGATTCAACCATTTCTCCTTTGAATATCTGGACGTGCTTTCCTTGCATGTGAAAGAATTTTTTTACTGCTAAATTCTGTTTGCGGCCGATTTGATGCTTTGCATCAGTTTAACTTGTTAATGTAATTGTGCAGGTCTGGATTTCTAAATAAGGAGGTCAAGAACGATAACCGTGAATTGCTATTAATACACAGAATAAACAAGGCACTACTCCTTCTGACCAATCAGATAACAGCATTTAGACAAACCCATGAGAGAATAAATAAAACACGTGGTTTTTAATTTTTTTGCTCAAAAGATTTTTTTAGTGTAACCAGACTTTAGGTTTTAAATCATTTATTGGAATTTTCTCTTTAAAGGTATCGTTCTACAATAATGTATAAATACAATGACAGTTAATGCAGTATAAGACAGTTCACAATAAAAATTATACCAATACTTTGTTGTCATCTCTCACGAGAGATGACACATTAAGTTTGATTTCCGGATGTGAGGTCCCAGTGTAAGCAGCCATTAAAAATCGGTTAGCCTCGGATGATTACGCTTGTGCGGGGCAAGAACTATCCGATGAGCACCGAGTGGTCACCTTGATGATGGTGCGATTTTCTAAATATAGAGCGGTAAACAATGAGCGATCCAAACATTGAAAAAGAAAAAGGGCTGCACAGGAATCACAGAGGGCCAGACACACAATATCGCCTGCTGGTTGATTGCATGGTGGTCAAAATATATGTACTTATTTAATCATCTACATGTTTACCTGTAGGCTTTTGCGTAAATGTTCTATGGTCTGCACCAGATGGAATATTCTAACTAGGTCAGCGCGTTGAATCACAAATGATCTGCTGAGGAGTGGATCCAAAAATTAACAGAAAAACAACATCAAAGTTAATACATTTACATTTAGTACTATAAACTGCTATGAATTGATGTCGAAAACTTTTTATGGTTGTCATTCTATAATTTATTGCCACAAAAAAGAACATGTATGGGGATAAGAAGAGACAAGAATATATTTGAAAAACTACGAGCATTGGAAGAAAACTCACAGAGATTATGATCGAGTATTTTCTTGAATGTTTACAGTTTTCTTTTTAATCATATACCCCGGTATAATGAAAGAACTTGCAATCATTTTTTATACAATTTTCAATTGTATTAATAGCAAAAAAGTAATCAAATCACCTTTTCTATTTTATTGAAATGAAGCCAAAATTAAAATATATTCCTAAAACAGTCGTAAATTCAGGGTTGGCAAATTGGGATTTTTTTCCAGATAATTCGTGAATGCTTAATTTTAAATAGCTGATACCTTTTTAATTTTACTATCGTATTGCGCTAAGTGGAACTTGGTCAGCTGCTGTTGTTACTATCTTGAGTGTGTTTTTAAATAAATTAACAAATACAAATGCATCTAAAATTCTTTAAGTTATAATAATATTATGTGATTTAAAAAAAAAATTCTCAGAAAATATTAATTGCTCATTGATTCTTTCTGAATAGTACGAAGGTATGAAATGAATGACCAATACATTCTTTCCTTTTATGTTTAACGTATTTTAAATTGACATCCAAATTTTCTTTTAAAAATGTAATTATTCCAAAGTTAGAAACATGCCTATATGAAGATTAATATCTTTTTACAATGTACATACTAAAGTATGAGAATACTTTTCAATCAAACGTGTCCCAATTGACTCCCAAAATTAGTTGTGTTAGGATTTTCCATATAAAAGAGTTTTCTAAACACGATTTATATATAATTCAGTGTGAAATGCTTAAGCATGAATCGTGATATTATTTAGAAAATTTCAGAAAAATATATTTTCTTCAAATCTGAGTCCCAGCCCGGCCCTTTAACCTTTCACTGTTGTAAATGCATGTTCACTGCAAGTCATCTTCCTTATCCATACTTTTTCTTTTAGTATAGTCATGTCTTCTCCAAATACATGGTTTTTCAGAAAAAATCAAAAACTTTAAACCTTTCCTTCCCATCTACAACATACGATTTTGGAGTTTGAAAGCTACCCCTTTTCCTGTTCAATATCTAATTACCATTCCCCTAAAAATAATAATAAAAATATTCTGTCTTTAATAGAAAAATGTTACATTCCACTGTTTATTCTTTGACACAGATGGAGCCAAAGAGATGACATTTAAGGCTTTCTGGAAAGCCAAACTTGTCTGTCTTACTTTTAAAAATATTTCCTAATTAAACATTTGTATCTGTTGAATATAGTAAATGAAACAAATAAATAATTTCATGATATTCAACATATTAGATACTTATACATATTACTTTTCATTATGTACCATAACAATGATTAATATCATTTATTGTAATATGGACATAAAAATAAAATATTATGATTGTCACATACCCTAAGAAAGGATTAAACAGGAGGTGTAGAAGGATATGGAAATAACGAACAGTATTCAATCTCAACGTCCATTAAACAAATATACAAAATAAGAGCAGAGCAAACACGGACCTCCGAAACATCAGAGGTGGGATCAGGTGCCATGGAGGAGTGAGCATCCCCTGCCGACCGGTCACACCCGCCGTGTGTTCGTTGTCATAATCAGGAAACAACGGGAAAAAAATCCGTGGTCAATTCAGTGTATAAACAATGGACTAACAATCTGTATGAAAAACGTCAGTCAGCATTTGTCTCAATGATAAAATGTATTTGCTGACAAGGTAATTGTATCGACCATAGATCTTACGAAATGATGACTTTAAACGAGACTGTTGATATTCTTGTTTCATCAACTTGCTTGTCAATAATTTACCTCGTTTAAGAAATTGTTCATACGTAGAGCATTCTCTAGCGTATCGAATCAACTGAGATATAAATACTCCGTATGCAGGTGATGAAGGTATATTGCTGCATAAGTAAGGGAAGTTGACGATAGAAAAGTTAAAGTCATCACGTTTATCATATAGCTTGGTTGTTAGATTACCATTTGTGTCTTTTTCAAGTAAAATATCCAAGTATGAAGCAGAAGTGTCGGACTCTGTGGTATCTTTTATCTCAAGCTCACCAGGATATATCGTGTCGACGTAGGAATGGAAATTATAATTATTAATTGACAATACGTCGTCGATATATCTAAATGTCGAGTTGAAGGCCACAGCAAGTGCTTTTTTTTTTCTTTTCACGCAAAAGATTTTGCATAAATTCTGCTTCATATGAATATAAAAATAAGTCTGCTAATAACGGAGCGCAATTTGTACCCATGGGAATTCCAATAGATTGTTGGAATACCTGGTCTCCAAAAACCACATAGATATTGTCAATCAGAAACTAAAGCATCTTCTTGATGACAACTTCAGAGTACTTATGTGTGCAATCAGAACCTGTTTTAACAAAATAATTTTTCAAATGACCAATATATATTTTGAGCCAATATTCAACACACTTATATTTACATCAACCTGTCATCAATAGTAACATCATATTAGCTTTTCATCATGTGTAATGTTTTCAATAAAACAAATACCACAATAACTAAAATATTACACATAATCACATACACTGCATTGTTATACATATAAAAATAAAACATTTAAGACAACAATTTTACTTACATTACTGAATAGGTCCAAAAGATCTTCTATGTACTTTCTTAAGCTCGAACAAAGCAAATATGGCTTCTGATAATTACAGGAAGTTTGTTACACAAAGAAAATTATATTAAAAAAAAATAATTTTCTAAATTACTTTTTTATTAAGTTCATACTATATTAATATTCCTAATAAACCAGGTTCTATCATATAAAATTATTGTTAATATAGGTTTCTGAGTATTTTAAACTAAACGTGAATATATTTTGGTATTAATTAAATGGACATTATATGCAAGGTGTTACTGGTCAAGTGGGCCAGCACTCGCCCCACAAAGGTCCCCGGATCAAACACCAGCATGGGCAACACTTTTTATTGATAAAAGTTTTTTAATTTTAATTTATTTAATTATGTTCAATATTTTATATACTATCTTACATTTTTGTATTTGATAACTTATCCTATATTATTATTATTTTTTATATTAAAACACTATCTTACATATTCCCCCGTTTGTCATTGCTTTACACTGCAATGACTATTAAAATACAGCAAACTGTCAATTTCCTCATTGAAACTGTCAATGTTTACTCTGAGACCAAACTTGGCTTAGTTTTGCTGCTAATGAATCTCCCAAAGTCGCACCAAGATTTGCTATGGCGTTACTAAATTGTTCAAAATCACTTTCATTTGACACTGTCTGAGTTCTTATTGCAGATCTTGGTAAACGATATGGATTGCTGTGCTTTCCAGCTGTGCGTCGTAAAGAACGTCTAGGTACTATTTGCTGATGTGTATCCTCTTCAGGTACATTGTGTTTGTCATCATCATTATCTGGTACTCCTTCCTCTGATGTACTTTTTTCAGTGTCCTGTACATTCCTGAATATGTAAACACGATTTTCACTGTCTGAATCTGAATCACTCTCAGCTGAATTATTTTCATTTTCTGGGACGATTATATCACCAGTGTCGAAAATTTCTCTACGTGTAACATTCTTTGTTAGTCCAGAACCATCAGCAAGTTGAATGGAATGTACATTATTTCCAAGATCAGCAACGACTTTATATGGTGTTGGATCCCATGTGTCTTGAATTTTGTTTCTACCTGCAACTCTTTTCCTAATTAAAACTCTTGTTCCAATAGAAATAGGTTTATCTTGGGTATTGCGAT
The DNA here is from genome assembly GCF_032062105.1 of Saccostrea cuccullata. Lineage (NCBI taxonomy): Eukaryota > Metazoa > Mollusca > Bivalvia > Ostreida > Ostreidae > Saccostrea > Saccostrea cuccullata. Next base: position 8,822 of record NW_026923800.1, on the reverse strand, counting down.
TATAAAGTTCGTTCCTTTGTTTTGCATTCTCTTCAAGATTTACTCTGGCTTGTTCGATGGCAGTTGTTAGGCGTTTCTTGTGTTTTTCTAGATATTCATCGACAGTTCCTGATGTGGCAGCAACGTTTAATGCTAGTAGATGATCTACTGGCAGAGTAGGTTCCCTTCCAAATAGTAAGAAATAGGGACTGTAACCTGTTGATGCATGTATACTGACAACAACTCAGAACTCGACTTTCAGTATTTGATTTTTTAAGTTTTTTTTTTATTTTCATAACATTAAATTCCTTGATCAAGGTATATCTAATACCTTGATAAAGCTATATAGCTTTATCAAGCTATATACCTTTATTAGGGTATTGTGCTGGACCTGTTTATTTCTTTAGGCTTTTGTTTATTTCTTCCTCAAATTGACTTAACTTCTCCAATAGTTTTATTCATTACATCAGATACATAAGCCACCCTTTTCTGAAGAATGCTGCTTGTAAGACTGTAAGCTATAAGTATAACAGAAACTTAAACAATGTCTCTGACAAAAGCTAACATGGACAGTTTTGAACCTGTGGGAGGAAAATAATTTACAGACAGATACTTGATTATCTCACCAGCATGGCATTGTGCAATAAAGTCGTCAGCATTTTATTTATCTTCTGAACTTGTGAAACGTTTTGAATGACACTCATATCGATAAATATTAACATTAAACAAGCTTTAGTGCTGCCATGGACTTGGCAAATCTACATTCATTACCCGCCATGTTTCATCTACAACCGGAAGTACGAGTTCGTAAATTTGAAATCTCATTCCCGACTCAAATTTGACATCGGAAAGAAAAAAATTAATTTTGTATTTCTCAAATTTATTTTTTTTTCTGAAAATTCAAAAAACTTCAGCGACGGGTTTGTAAACCTAAAAATTTAAAAATGCTGGCCTAATAAATATTTATTTTTTCCTTGCAAAAGAGCAGTGCGCCAATTGCTATCATATAATATGCTATAAATAGGCTATTCTATAACTGGCGATGTAATTGTAATAAAATAATGCATGACAGGATGTGCACAAAGGGTGCTACGAAACTGCTACGTCACGTTTTCTTTTCAAGTTACAATTTTTCATAATTCATCGGCCAGCTACTAGCTGGATAAAGATTTTTAGACAAATCATATAAATATCTGATCATAGACAATACTTCAGTCTTTCGGAAATATTTAATGGCTATCAATGAAATGATGAAAACATTGCCCATATTTTCGTTGTTATCGGCCATCATCGCACATCAGCTTCCGCCGCACCGCCAAAATACCGCGCGTTTTTTTCCTAATTATTTTTTTTTATATTTATGATTTTTTTTTAACATTAAACATATTTATTTTTACTCATTACAAATTAACTTTTCATGTCAAAAAGTATATAACAACCAATGAAAATGATCCTTGTAAAGGCAACATTTTGACATGTTGTTACTAAGATTAACGTATCTATGATGAACGAAAAGAACTATTGTTAACTATAGTTTTGATCGTAAACTATAGTTTAGAGTCGTAAAATATAGTTTAACAGAAAAGTATGCATCTCCAATACAAAATATGAGATTCTCTTTGTAAACTGTATTTTTCAAATGTAAAACTATATTTATCACATTTTTGTGAATTCGGCACCTTAAATACATCCGTTAACTATAGTTTACAATCGTAAACTATAATTTACAATCGTAAACTATAGTTTACAATCGTAAACTATAATTAACATTCGTTAACTATAGTTAACGGTTTGTAAACTATAGTTTACAAATCGTAAAACTGTATTTATCAGATAATCTATGTTTTGCAATCGCTTATGATAGTTTTCGGTGTTAAGTATAGTTTACGGTTGTGAAACAAAGATTATCGCGTTAACTATGGTTTACAGATGTGAAATATAGATTAACGTTGTTAACTATAGTTTACAGTCCGTAAACTATAGTTTACAACCGATAAACCTAGTTTATCGATTGTGAAACTATGATTATCTCATTTTTGTGAATTTGGCGTGCCATATATAAATGTACTTTTGCTTTGGTTCTATATTATTTTACAGAACTGTCTTCAAAGTTCACGTTAATAACAAATGATTCATTTAGTTAGTCCTCACACAGTTCCGTAATGCACACTATGTAAAATGACCCAATTATATCGTTATATAACACAGGACCCAATTTCTTTACTCCACGCACATCAACCACTCTTCTCTTTCATTCTCGATGATGGCAACCTCAGCCAAGTCCAAAGCCATCCGAACTGCTTCTTCCTCGGTTGTAAAATAGTCAATCAGCCCTCTGGCCAGCCAACCGATTGTGTCGTTTATTCTCCTTTTGTCCTTGACAGATGTCAAGGACAATGATTTAGCCTCCAGAAATCTTGATGTTTTGTTTGATTATGATTCGTATCAACTCCATTCTAATTTCTGTGACACTGGCGAAGAATTGTGTCGCATAAGCGATCCCAGTGGCCTGCTGGTCCGCTTCTTCTTCGCTGAGTCCACGCTTGATCAGAAATTTTGTGGTCTTATTATAGGTGTAAATTCTAGAAGGTGGATTGAGGATTCCTCGTTTCTTTAATTCTTTCATCTCGTCCTGTACGGGTTTCTTCTCACTTTTCAGCATTGTGAGACTTCCCGTTCTTGTCCTGGTCACGGGCACCAATTAATCCGGTATATAACAATTAACTAATGTGTTTGGATTCAAAAGACTTTTGTAAGTTTATAGTTTTATTAAAAAGTCACAGCAAAGGTATCAAACAAACAATGGTATATCAAAAGTTCAATTATAAAGATCTCGGAGCAAAGATGGTGAAAGCTACTGATACTCAGTGACACAACTTTTATAAATGGGGAATAACATATTTGGTCACAACAATTAGTTGATAGAAGAATCACTTCATTAACACTGATACATGTATAGTCCGCCCCTCACAAAAGTGCTCTTCCCCGTCTCCTTATAGGATACAACAATGTCCCTTATTTATGTGGACAGCGTAGAACTTGCACATTCCTTAGATCGGTGCATCATCCTCATAAGTCTGAACAAATCATAAAATCAAACTGTCCGTTAAATGAAGACGTTCTTATTATAACCAATCCCGTAGAGTTTGTAAACAAGTTCATTATTAAGGGTATCAATGTCCGTTGTTTTATTTATACAGTGATAGTATCAATTATAATTTCTAACACGATCATTTTAATAAAACAAAAATTATACTGCACAAAATTAATAAATTAATTAACATTATAATTTACGCTCGTTGTGTTACATCTGTTAACTGAGATAAAAGATTTATACAAGTCAAAATGTACTTCTCTTTCGTAGCTTTGAAATTCCTGATGTTCCAAAAGTGATTTTGGTGGGTTTTTTTGTCCCCCGCTTGAAAAGTGGGAGATATTCATTCGGGTTTGTCCGTCTATCCGTCCGTCTGTAACGCTTTCGTTTCCACACGATATCTCGAGAACCCTTTGAGCTTTTGCAATGAAATTTAGCATAGCAACTCCCTATGAACTAAAGAAGACCCCTTTTGATTTGTAAGTCCAAAGGTCAAGGTCATAATAAGCAAATTCTCTCTTTTATAACACACCGTGTGAGGTAATGAATTCATATTAGTTGCTTCATATTATGTAAAATAAATTACACATTGCTTTTAAAGTACCAATGCAGTATCATTATGGTTATTTTAGTGAGCTTTGTTATACTTTGTAGATATCGCAATAATTGAAGAAGACAAAAAAGCAGCGAAAAATGACCCAGCTTTCGAAGAAGACCTGCCGGAAGATGGGAAGTAGAAAATCATCATCCTCACGGATTTCACGGACGCTGATGTATACGAGTGCTGTGAAATGTCTCTTAAGTTTATTTAGCCATCTTACTTATAAAAGTTGTATAATGTATACGAGGGCTGTGAAATGCCACGTAAGTTTATTTAGCCATCTTACTTATAAAAGTAGTACACGTCATCTATGTTCATTGTTTATTACTTCTTCACTTGAAATGTCATTCAACTTTTTTTAGACAAAATTATTTTGGTTATATTTTGCAGCCTATTCAAGAAAGAAATTGAAAAATGGTACATGTCCCATTTACTCCAGAGAAGAAAGTGAAAACAGTATGAAGACTTTCAATTTTCACTTCCTCTATCAAATCTTCTTCTCTGGTGTTGCAAAAGATAATATAGATTGGAGACTTGCCCTGTGTCCGTAGCTTTTTATTATGCCTTGTATTTTCTCTACACAGTTTAAAGTTTTCCTCTTCCAAGCCTTTAATTTAACCTTACTTCAATACACATTCCTCACATCCATTAAAAAGACTTCTTGAAGTTTCTGCTGCATGTGATGAATCGGTAGAGGGTGACACAGTTGATGTTGTCCACTTAACCTTCATTCCGAATCACTATTCTAGCTCTCAGTAGACGAAGGATATGGAAATAACGAATAGTATTCAATCTCAACGTCCATCAAACAATATACAAAACAAGAGCAGAGCAAACACGGACCTCTGAAACATCAGAGGTGGGATCAGGTGCCATGGAGGAGTGACCATCCCCTGCCGACCGGTCACACCCGCCGTGTACTCGTTGTCATATTCAGGAAACAACTGAAAAACCCCGTCAACAATTCAGTGTATAAACAATGGACTAACAATTGGTATGAAAACCGTCAGTCAGCATTTAATTCAATGATAAATTGTATTTGCTGACAAGGTCATTGTATCGACCATAGAATTTACCAAATGAAGAATTGATTGGGGATGCTAGCTGCTTATCATGTTGCTGTCTTGACCTAGATGGAGTCCCTGTCTCTTGCTGCAACAATGTGGAGTTGGATCATGTATCAGACATAATCAAGGATTGATTGAGGACTAATATTACTAAGGATAATATTAAGGATTTTAGAATTTTAATATATAATATCCAAAATTTGAAAACTGAGTATAGCATTTCATATTTTTGATTTTTGAATTAAATTTCTATAAACTCAAAAATGTGAAAACGTGTTTTGTTTATGTAAAAGTTGAATTTTTATATCAAAAATTCTTAATTTCTTAAAAACAATCTAAAGCGTTATAAAGTTGGAAGTTTGAATTCGATTTTAAATAATAACAACATTGTTGTAGAATTTTAGATTGCTAAGCGTAAACTTTATCAACTAACGGTAGATAACAAACTCAAACTTTTAAATTCCATTCATCGTTTTTTGATGATTTGAATTTTAAAATATTTAAGGTAAATTATTTTATCTTAATAACTCAAAATGTTCATTTTTTTTCGAAATTTGAAATTTTAGATTTTTGAAATAAAAACATAAAAATTTCAATATACAAAATCAGTTTGATTTTTTTTTAAATTGAACTGTTAAGTGTTACACGGGCCATAATGATTCGTAGAATTATAATATTAAGCTGTGATTTTCTTATGGTATCATTTTCTAAATAAAAAAATATATATATTTTAAGTGTAAACTTTCTGAACAAACGGTAGACTAAAAACAATCCAACTATTTAATTTCCACTTATCGTTTTCGTTAATTTTGAACTTTGAAAATTGACTTAATTTAACTTCAGAAATCTTTTATTTTTTTAAATTTCATGAAAAAAATAAGGTAAAATAGTATGAAAAGAGATCTGTTGAATATGAAACAAAATATTTTTTTGCCAAAATGATTTACTTTGAAAAAAATTCACAAGATTGAAAAAATATTTCTTCCTTATTCTTACCTCAGTTGCAAAAGAGGGAAGATTTTAAAAAATTTTCTGTTTCCTTCATCAATTACATTCGCAGTTGACATTTGAACGAAGCATATTGAACCGAATTATCTTTGAAACCAAAATGGCAGTATATATAATCGAAATGTTCGATGATTACACTATCAGGGTCAGGAGGACAGTTAAAAATAATTATGACGAATGTTTTGTTGTGGAAAGAGTCAAAGAATATGTTAGGAACACACGGTAAGTAATATTATGAGATATCAGTTTAAGGAACATGGAGAAATAAATCAAAAACCGAGCGCACTTTTTTGTGCGCAATAAATATACAGTTTTTTAAATGGGTGGCACTGTAGCTATCCAGTCTATCAGTATATATTTTTCCGGATAGCTACAGCTCTGCAGCTAATTACAAACTTACCATTAGTCTCTGCGGCTTCGGATGTCGTATCGGCGGATCTCCTCACCCTCATCCTCCCCATCCCCCTCTGAGCCTGCGGCTAGGTCACCTAACTCAATGTTGACTTGCTTGCAATGTCTTGCTTTCCTGCGTCATTAAAATTCAAATTTATATTGTAATTCTCTTTTTCATTTTATAAAATACTCAGTACTCTATAGCGATATTTTGCAGTGTATTGATGGGATTCAAGAGAGAAAAAGAAAGAGAACGTACCTCTCTGGTGTCCCTCTGCGTTTAAATGGTTCCCTGCAGTGGACCCCCATCTTCCGTAGGACGATCCTGAGCACCCAGGCAGCAATTAACAGGATGACCAGGCAGAGCCCGGCCATACCCAACACGTTCGCTTCAGGAACTGTAATTAATTTCAAAAATTAATGACATATGAAAACATATCTCATTTTATGTACTATCTGAGTGATTAACAAATTACAATATAATCAAGCCATTGATCGCAAAATGTGTGAAGGGTACTTACGTTAGATACTTTTCATCAGTGTCAACTCATGCGAAAAACAAGGATATTAGTGGACCATATGTTACTCAAATACACATTCATATTAGTAACAAACAAGATAAAATATTAGTACAGTTTACAGGTACAAATCATGGATCTTTATAATTCTGTGAAACACATGTCCTATAGTTCTTGAATCTCTATATGTTTTATAAAATTTGAACAATACAGTTTTTAATCATGCTATTTATTATTGATTAGTACGTAATTTGAATACTGTCATGTCATCTTCGTCTATACAATCCATTTAATATCAGTTCTTATAAGGTTACGTTTTCTTCTATGTTTTAATCGCAATACACAAACACACATTAGCATTAATAGAGGAATAAGAATAATAAGGAATATATAATCAAGTTCGTTTTTGATACCCTTGTCCAAACTGGCACTAGGGGTTGTGTCCCTCGCTGAATCGGGAGTGATAAGAAAATTATTCTCAAGAACAGCAATTCAAAGACTAGTTAATTAGTACAGAAGCATCCTCATCTAGTGTAGATTCAAATTTGTTCAAATCATGATCCTTGCTTAAGGGGTTACAAGACGGTATAAACGTTTTTCATGGGAATATAAAAGGGAAATCTTCAAAGAATCCTCTTTCAAGAACACCAGTAAAATTATGAGTTGAGTATATGAATGTGATAAATCATGAAAGAATATGGCATGAAGAAGAACTATTCTGACGTCATTAACTTGATACATTTCTAAATTTTAAGCAGAAAAAAACCCTAAAACCCTAAAAAATGACTCATTTCAAGGGTTATTTCCCTTAAGAAAACAACGTCTGCAGCCCTATATGTTGTGTAAAACTTTTCAAAATCATATTTTTCAAAATCTTTTGTGGGCGATGCATGTGCTTTATGTTATCTGAAAGAAAAAGATAATTGATGGCTTCTGCAACTTTTAAAGAAAATACCGAAATTTGCACCTGTTAATGACGTCGTTGTTAGCATTTACCAAAAATGTTGATCCAATTGAATAATTCTCAAGGTATGTATTGGCATGTGAAGTGAAATAAAAATATCTTGATTACTTTTTCAAAATTTTTTTGCTTACAATTTTGTAGTCAAGGGCGAATGGAAAATCAAGGTAAAAATGCTGATGGAGTTGAATAATCAACATCAACATGTGTCATCATATGTTGTCTCATATAAATATTTTGAATAGTTTTTTGAAACTAAGATAAATGCATAATGTACATGACAGAAGGACAGATTGAAAGACGGAAGGATGGAGTACAAACTTGATAAAAGGTATATGCATATTTATTGCGGGTCATTTAAATGTGGTAAAATTGAATAGATCAACATTTATGAAAAAATATCAAAAAGCCTGGATTTTAATTTTTCGTGGGCAATTGTTGTGTATAAAGTTGAAAAGTTGTAAGTTTTATGCTGTTTATTTTTGAAAATTGTCCAAAGGTTCTTGAAATACATTTTCACTGTCATCATCATCCAGTCCTTGTAGACCACCGACCGTCTTCAAGGGTAGGACCCTCTGCTGCAGTTAACCTGTTGGGATCCAAACAGCTGGGAAATCAGACTTGTACAATAACAAACCCAGTATCCTGTATTCTGATTTCTGCGCACTGACAAATCTGGCATTTGTAAAAGTCTTTGCACATGTTTCCATTTGCTCTTTTAGTCCTAATTGCGAAGCCTCCTCTCTGGCGGCTTCTAATAAAATTCCTATCTCTCTTTCATCCTTTGTTTTCTATGCAACTGTATAATAAATACAAGCATTAGGGTTGGAAACAAACTGTATGTCCATATCAGCCTGCCAGGTCTTTAACAAAGTTGGGTTATAATTGTTTAGAAAACGTCTGATGGATTTCTCAAAGTACATTCTGTATAGATGGTAGTATCTGTAACAGGTTTTTTGAAAGCAACTTGAGAATTGAATTTGTCCCTTATTGAAGAATTATATCTTTCAGCATCAAATTGCTTTTGCCGAAGAGTACGTCCTGGACGACTTGGTGTGGTCCTAATCTTGGAACAACGGAAAATGCTGTTTCCAGGGGCCCGGGCTAGTGCCTTGAGATTCATTTGACCGTCGCAGTTGTTATATGGACATGGAAATGTCGACGCCAAAATACCGTTCTGCCTACACCAGTTGTGGACATC
>NW_026923799.1:0-21925 GCF_032062105.1 Saccostrea cuccullata | reverse complement strand
AAAGAAAAAACCCGTCATCAAATGCGGCCAATTTTATCTTCTCCCTAAATTCAAAACTTCAAGACAATGTCCGAAATGCCCTTATTAATGACCTATGCCGTATCAGGCAATTACCACCTTTGGCGGCCAATTATTACTCAATGGAATACACCAACGACGAAAATTGGGGCATAATTGTGACTACTTTCTTATCCCCATCGTACAAAAACAATTAACTTATATCAAGGACACTACTGATTTTATCAATAAGATCGAATGTTTAGAACTCTCGACTGATGCGTTACTAATCACTTACGATGTAACAAGCATGTATACAAATATGGAATTGAAGAACTACTAAATGCCGTCAGGAATGCTTCAACAACGCGGATAAAAGCAACTCAGACATCCCGTATCCTGATGTGGACGACTTAATTTTTCTTCTCTGATGCGTATTAGAAAACAATTACTTTGAATTTAACGGAAAATTCTACAAATAAATCATAGGCTGCAGCATGGGCGCAGTACCTTCCCCGGAAATTCAGCTCAGACATGAGAATGTACGAAATTTCGCAGATTATTGAATCTAAATTTCAACATGTCAACAAAATTCTGTTCCATGGCAGATTTAGGGATGATGGATTCATAATTTTTAACGGAACAAAGGAAGAAATTCTAGAATTTTTTGACATCAGTAACAGCTGTCATAAACATCTTAAATTCACATTTGAAATAGCTCACTATCCGTGAATTTCCCTGGACACAACGGTTTACAAAGGCAATAGATTTAATCATTGTCAGAAATTTGATATCAAATCTTACATAAAACCAACTAATAATTTTCAATATCTTTATAGAAACAGTGCACACAACGTCCCTTATTTAAAGGTTTCATCAAAGGAGAATGTATAAGACACTCCAGAAATACTAACAACCCCTCAGTTCTTAAAACAATTCTACAGGATTTCAAGGGACATCTTTCAAAGAGAGGCTATTCTGAGGAAGAAATTAACCCAATAGTCGAAGAAACAACACAGAAAGAAAGACAACTTTTTTTAAGAAATAGAGAGAAAGAAAAGTCAAGCCATCCACACGTCATGGTTACAAAATGATGGATGATGGATTCATAATTTTAACGGAACAAAGGAAGAAATTCTAGAATTTTTTGACATCAGTAACAGCTGTCATAAACATCTTAAATTCACATTTAAATGCTCACTCATCCGTGAATTTCCCGGACACAACGGTTTACAAAGGCAATAGATTTAATCATTGTCAGAAATTTGATATTAAATCTTACATAAAATCAACCAATAACTTTAATATCTTCATAAAACAGTCACACAACGTCTCTGTATTTAAAGGTTTCATCAAAGGAGAATGTATAAGACACTCCAGAAATACTAACGACCCCTCAGTTCTTAAAACAATTCTACAGGATTTCAAGGGACATCTTTAAAAGAGAGGCTTTTGAGGAAGAAATTAACTCCTTTTAAGAAATAGAGAGAAAACAAAGTCAAGCCATCCACACGTCATGGTTACAAAATTTAACCCTCGTGTCAAAAGTTTAAAAAAAACGGTTTTTAAAGTCTGGAATATTTTGGAAGCAGACGCAACATGCAAAGATCTATTAAAATGGGAACCCCAAATTGGTAAAGTAACAAAAAAATAATCTAAACCAATAACAAGCGGGAAAATTTTTCCACCCAAGATGATGCTGAAATATTTAAAGAGGAAGTTGCAACCAAAGCGCCCTCAGATTTTTTTTATTAAAAAGGGGGATAATCAACTAAAATATTTGACCGATAATCACCGGGAAAAAGACTATTTGGAAATCATTTATCCCCCTTTGTTAAAAGCAGCTAATTCAGAGTGAATTAGTTTGAATTTCTCAGATAAGTGCATATAAAAAACATCAAGTGTGTATTTAATAAACTTTATTGTGGCGAAAATTGGGAGGCTGTTTATCCAGAGACACAAATTATGAAAAGCTATTGGTGTCTCTGGCAACACAACAAAGCAAAGATTACATATTAAATATTCAAATTCAGGTTCAAAGTTCATAGTTCAAAGGTCAAAGTTCACAAACACCATATAGAAAGTAGTAAAAGCCTTGACCCTGGGAGGTGCAGACGTCAAGCACTTATTTATGATAAAATCCAAAGTTTACTTTTCAACTTTCATGAGTTCATGCCATTTAAGGATAGTTACTTAGTGCTGCTCGTTAACGCCGAGGTTCCCCCCACCATATGGATGGGGTAAAGCGCCAAAAGTAGCCATCCCCAACCTATTCATGATTGATGAAATTGATTCCCAGTAGAGTTAAACCTAACCCCCCAATTATACATGGAGTTGATGTGATGACCCTAATAAAATAGTATCTAAGATTTTGGTGATGAGTAGATTAAAGAAATATCACTACACATGTAGAAAACAGGAATATATAAGCAAAATACATAAACGAGAAACAGATAACACATTTAAAATCCATTTTAGTCCGATTAAAGGAAACTGTACTAACTTATTACTGGAAATTAGTGGTGTTCCAATCATTGATTATAATCAAAATCAGTCAATTGCTGGCATAATCCAAGCAAAAATTTTACCCTTAAACTTTGATATACTTTTTACATGTCCGATTATAAACGATAATTTATTAGTTAGGGGGCCCAATCATCAATTATGAAATTCTTAACGATTCCCATCGCTACTGGAAAAAAAAAATTTTTACCTATTTACTGGAATACAGCTGTACATGTATATCAAAGTAATCTTTTGAGAAAAATAAAAAAAGGAACGTTGATTGTGTTCGGATAAGTGTACATGTATGACCATACAGAGGTGAACATTTCATTGTACACGTACCCTTTTGAATTTCTTTTGGGAGGATCATGTGAAGAGAAACATTCCCCAATGACAGTTTGCCTCAAGCTCTATATATATTGATCAATGCAATGGGACATTGTGTTGAAATTTAGTATAAAACAAGGGACTATCAATTGGTATGAAACCTTAAAATATGACCTACTTATGGGTTAAATTTACTAAAAGGTCAATATACAGTAAAATTTGTTTATCCGGGTTTTTGTACTCCGGATTTTTGATTCCGTCTATAAATTTTAGTCCCATGCATTTTTTAACAAATTCATTAGAAAAAATTCTGTGTAGTCCGGATACTGTCTATTCTGTATTCCGAATGGCCATACTGGTCCCAACTGCTCATAATTAAGGTAAACATTTTCCCAACCAGCCACACCTGAGTTACTTCAAAGCAATTAACACCTTTCGTGGTGGGTGAACCTGTGTTTACATTACATAGTGCCATGAGACGAACTCAGTGAAATGCGGCGGTGACACAGCCCAGTTGAAAAAAAATATATGATTAAATTACAGGTCTAAAAAATACACGTTTAACTTTGTTTTAACTCATTTTACCACATTATAACATGCATACAAAAATATTATATGAACATTTTAAAAACAAAAAATGAATCATCGAAATCAAAGCATTTAAAATGGACCATAACAGGTGGGGGGAGTAAGTTTATAAAATTATCACATCGTTAATAATTTGATTACTGGTTGTACATTGAATGAGCTCTTTGACAAGCGAAACCCGGTCCGCTTGGTTTTAGTAGGCCTATAACACGCGTGCCTGTAGATTTTGATTTAAGTTACATTTCACTCCAACTTTCAAACTTCGTGAAAAAACAAAAAAATACAGTAAGTCATGTGAGACTATTTTAAAATGTCAAAACAAATTTTCCTGCATTTTTCCTGCACTCCGGATTCTGTCTAAACAGGCCAAATTTTATGGAACCGGCGATAGCCGATTTGGACAAATTAAACTGTAACAATAATAGAATTTACAAAATCTAAACTTCAAAGAAGATTTATTGTGTTTAACAAAATAAATTCAAATTCTGGTTAAGGATGCTCATTACACCACTTTTGATGACGTACTACACAAAAAAATAAACCTCCATTTTTCAACCGTTTTCCTCTGGGGGGAAATTGACAGGTAACTCTTAATATGACCCTGACCTTTAAAACGCTTTAAAAATAGATGAAACATGCAGTGTGGTAAACAGTAAAAACAAAGTAACGGATTCATTTTGCATAGTCCAAGAAGGGTTGTTTTTGCAGAAACAAAGGAAAACAACAGCCAAATCTTCGCCAAACAAGTTTGTGCAATTTCATAGCGATGCATGCAGTGAATTTATCAATGACATGTTCGTGTGGAGGAAATTCGAGTTAAATCAACAACCTTTTTGAAATTAAAAAAGTTATTTATTGCACTATTTACTGTGATGGTGTTAATTTATCAAAGTATATTTGCTTTATTAATTTAAATATATACTATGGGGATTTTAAGATTTTTTCTGAATTTTAGATGTTAGCTCAAACTTTCCTTAGTGTTTTGAATATGGCTAATTAGGAAAGATAACTCTTGAAAGCGGACTTTTTATACCAAATATTTTTTAAATTAAATTTATTTTGTTTAAAAATTCTTCATTCAATTTGTCACATGTTATTCATTGAAATACATGCCTGTCTCTTCAGAACTCATTTTTTTAAAATGTTTTGTGCACAGATTAAAAGATAATGATATAAATTGTTTTTTTAGAGACAATTATTTTTTCTAATGAAATTTATATTAGGTATTTTTTTCACTGTGTGTACTTGTCTTAAGAAAATGCCCATATTTGACACTAACGTTCTTATATTCTGGTAATAATAAACTTGAAATAAAACATTTCACTGAAATAAGACAAAAGCTAAAAAGTTCTCAAAAAAAATTATGATATCAATACCTCTTCTGGATATTTGACATCTACATTATAAGTGATGCTGTAATGAAATCTAAAATAAACTTTTATTAATGAGCCACCTTAAGCTATTACTATTAGCAAACATGGCTCAATACAATTGATTTAGAAATACTGTTTTGAATACCATATAATGCAAGCTAGCTTAGGAAACCCTACCACACTTCTATCAAGAAAGTAAATGATGTTCAAATTATAGAATTCAAAGGAATGTTTTTAAAATTTGACAAAGTGTAATAATTTGTTTACGGTGTTTTTTTTAAATATAAATTAAAAGATAATCAGTGCACATCAATTTTTATTGTATGATGTATGTGTAAAAGTTTAATTTTCATTAAAATTGAAAAATAATTAGAGCATGTAAAATACTACAATGAAATAGGTGCAGATCAAGTAATTTTGTGGGTGTAGATTTTGTATGTTTGGTGATTGTAAAGGATGAAATCAATTATCTTACATATACAGCCATGCAGCTACATGCAGGTCATGATCAATAGTTTTATTCCCTTCATTTAATTATGCAGTTTGTATAAATAAATGTAATTAAGGGCTATTATAATAAATCGATTATAAGGACAACAGGCCATTGGGCCGCGAACAATGAACATGGTCATGCCCAAGTTAAACTCACCAACAATCACAGATGTATAAACATGTAGCTAGGTTTTTTTTGTAATCATGCAGTGTGTATATATGTCTATGTAAATTAAGGGCTGTAATTCAAATACACCAAGGGCAATGGGCGCCAGCAACAAAGCCCCAAATCAAATAATAAAACAACATCAACCAACACATATTCACAACATACAACATATTGCAGTTATAATACATGATTAACTTTAAATTTTTTTTTTTGTAATTATACAGTGTGATTGATTGATTGTGTTTTTTTTAAAGTCCCTTGAAATTTTTAACTCATGTGGAGACGTCACTGTATGTCAGTGAAGCGTTTCAAATTTAGACCTTACTCGGCACCAGGGCCACGAGTAGTGAGGGTTCTTTATCGTGCCAGCGCCTACCGTGACACGGGACCTACGTTTTTAAGGTCATATCCGAAAGACACATGACATTAACATCTGATGCCGAGCGCTTGGTAATGGAAAGTCACTATCTATTTTTACGTCTGAGGTTTGACGGACAGAATAAACCCCGGGCCCTCCCATCACGAAGCAAAGCTCTCCCTAGGCTATCGTGAACGGTAATTATGCAGTGTGTATGTTAAGTTTAAGTAAATTATGGTAAATTTAGCTGTAATTAAAACCCAAGGGCAATGGGCATCCAACAAAGAGTACCCCAAATCAAAGAATCAACAACATCAACCAACACATATTCACGACATTAAACATAATGTAGCTATGGGTTATGATTAGCTTTTTTTTTTAAATGCATTGTGAATGTTTAGTTTATGTAAATTAAGGGATGTATGAATTCAAATAGATCAAGGGCAATGGGAGCCAACAACGAGCATCCCCCAAATCAAATATTCAAACAATATCAACCAACACATGTTCACAACATTCAACATGATTTATAATGTACACATACAGTGTACTCGTACATGTAGCTGGGAGTTCATGATTTTTTTTTTTTTTTTTTGATAAAAATGCAGTGTGTATGTTTAGTGATTCATGATGCAAGATATAAGTGAAAAATTTCTCTGGGGTTTCGTTTTGAATTTGTAAAATTGTTAGACGGACAATGGGCTTTATTTTGGGGATTCAATGTATATAAATTGATTTTAGTGTAAAGGGTATGATGAATCAATTGAAAAACAAATAAAACTTGTGTAATGTGCAACGGGTGAATCTATAGATCCATGCGAATTTACAACATTCATGGACGATATTTCAAATAAACATATTATTGCTAACAAAGAAATCAGATAGTTAGATCTAAATTGTCATGAATTGAAATTGTCTATTTTGTTAAACTGTTTAGACTGTCTTTTCAGTCTAGCACGTAGAGCTTCAATAAAAGTATGGTAATGGTGCCTAAACTCGCAAGACACTACCTATCAATTTATAGAGAGGGTTTAAAAAAAGATAAAAAGAAATAAAACTGTTTACACTAAGTTAGGCAAACCCTTACACCAGGAATTATCATCGGACTTCTACATGTAAGATGTGTTCCTGATTTTACATGAACATGACAGGTTTAGGAATAAAATAAATTTATCTTACTCGAATATGATAAAACCATCCAAAATATTTAAGAGAGAAAAATTTTAAATTGTATTAAAAATGTAATAGCCCCAAATCCCTATTTTATAAAAATAACAATAAGTAAAAAACAAGTGAAATTACATTTCTCATGTTAGACTGCTTTACAAGAAGTCATGACTATATTAAAACAATTTTAACAGTAAATAATTTGCTTTCATTGCATTAATCCATTAAAAATGGATCCCCTAATAGTTGTTCATCGACGAGCAAAACATGTTGGATATGAGCAACTTTAAATTAAATTAAATTTATAAAGTTTTTTGTTGTTCTTCGGACTTACCCCGCTTACCTTTTAAGAAATGATTCACAAGGTAATAAAATATTTAGTCAATGGTGGACTTAAAATGAAAGTAAACATGAAGTGTTTTTCTAAACTGGAAGTTAAATGCTCAAACTAATTTAGAAACCAAATCCGTAAAATCAATTGTTTGTCAGATCGCCTAGCAAATGCTCGGATAAGTTACGGGGTATAAATATTTCAGGGTATAGAATAATGTTGTTAAAATATTATTATTACATTAATTTAGTGAGTGCAATTGACCCTAATTTTAATATATCGATCATAGCTATCCGTATGGACATGTAATTTTTTTTTAGAGTTACATGTACCCCCATCCCCTGCCCCTTAATATTGAATTATGTGCTGGAAGGCTTGGCAATGCCATCCCCCCCCCCCCCGGCCATTTAATTATGTATTTTGAATACTTTTTTTTTCTAACTAGACCCCCTATTTAAACAAGACCCCATCTTACTAGTTTACATGATAACCAGCCCCCCCCCCTGGATATCCATTAACATCAGGGACAATTGGCTTTTATACCTAATCCCTAAAAGTAAAATTAACTTTTAAAAATGCCTTCTCCAAATCAAATAATTACAATGACTGTTTCAAATTTATGATACACAATTACAAGATGGAAAATTTTTTCCACCCAAGATGATGCTGGAATATTGAAAATATAAAAGGAACCCAAGTGTCCCCAAAGTTTTATTAAAAGGGGGGGAAAACAACTAAAATATTTGACAAAAACGATAATCACTAGGAATAAGTACGGAGATTTAGGTAAGGCATTGTGCACTTCCTTCATAAAAGCAACTAATACAATGTGAATTAGCTTTGAATAGTAACAGTCTCTTGTGATTGGTTAGAACTTATACTAGAATTGAGAGAAATATGAAAAATGGGGACTTTCTCCTGTAGTTATATTTGGATATGGACATTTGTATTCATAATTTTCTTGTTTTGTAGATGCCATTTAAAAGAATGGTATTGCATAAAGTTCTGAGATGTCCGTTAAGTGAAAGGGAGTGGCGGAAAGCTTCGATTAGATTAAAGTGTAATCAGGATAAAAGTAACACTAGTTATCGCTATCATTGTTTACCGGACAGTATGCTGACTATGCTTGTTGAATTTTGTTATAACACCCCCGACCGCTGTTTCCAAAAGGTAAACCTTCATTTTTTTTCAAAGCAATATATTTCCCCTTTTTTTGGCATGTATATTGTAACCAAAGCAGTACAACCAAAGTTCAATGTTTAATTCAAACGATTTAAAAAATACATAGTTATCTATTCAATTATGGACAAATTTTCATGTGATGAAATTGAACTTGATCAAGTGGACAATTTCTAGATAATCTAAGCCTATTTAAACCCCTTTTTAATCTTGTACACCCGGCAATTTATACCCCCCCCAAAAGCAGGAGGATATATAGTAATCGTTAATTCCGTCAGTCTGTACGTCCGTCTGTTCGTTTGGGGGGTACCCATCTTTTCGCAACTCCTCTCATATCACTGAATAAATTTGATAAAACTTTCACAGAATCTTTATTACATTTCCCATTGTGACCCCTATATTGTATTTTACTTTATGATCCGACACACATTTTGGGTTTCCCGGCCACAGCAAAGCATGGACTTTGCCGTTATAACTATATGGAGGCGGGGATGTATTTAGTGAGCTCATCCTAAGTACATGTACCTCTGGTTTTTTATGATTTTTTTTTTGTACACATATGGAGGGCAATTCGCCATGTGTATTTAAATAAAGAAAATGAAAAAGACATCTCAGACTATCAAGGAAATATGTAACAAATCATGGTTATAGATAACAAATATAATAACATGTACTTAAACACAACACAGAGGGATCACAATATTGCACTTTGTCCTGACAATAGGGGATGTTTACTTCAAAAGGCACCTATCTCTTCTCTTGAATGTTCTTTTTTTAAGAAAATGAAACATTTGAAAAGATAATTATTAAAATATACAATTAAGGAAGTGTTATTCGGATTGCAAAAATCCTAATACAAGTATTTAAAGATTGTTTTAAATTTTATATCAAATATGACAATTTTAGAATATGCAGGTAGTATCAATTGAAATTAAATTGAAATAATAATGGTTATTAAACTGTTATTCATAACAATGAAGAAGTTTGTGGATAACAAACAATAATCGATCTCACAAAACGATCATCTTAAACAATAAAGTGTTAGGGCATATAAGTAAATCCCGGCTAGCAAAGGAAAGCTCCTTACGTTTGCATTTTCTACGAGTTTTGGAAAAAGTACCGTATGCACTGAATAACCAAAGCTTTTATTCATTTGCACATTTATTTTTTAGGAAATTGCGCTACTCTAGACACAATGTCTGCAACAATTAATGGATTTAACTGTACGCATTTTGAGTATGGATGTCCTATGAAGTATTTTGATACTGACGAGATATACAAATGTAGGAAGATTTTAATTTTTTTTTTCTTCTTTATTCATATTAAATTTATGATATGCTTTCTTCCATTTTCAAAAATTATTTTTTTGTTGAACTGCTGCAGCTAATTTTTATATCTTTAAATAAAATTATAAAAACATTTGTATTTCACTTTTCAGACCCAGATTGTCTTCTGGTAGATCTTCATAACAATTGTTTTCGAGCTGAGAAAAATGCCGATTTCAAAAAAGGTTTTTGTATAAATTTTAATTATATATCTAGCACGATTTTTTAAAAAAACTTACTTATGAGTTTATGAATAGATACTAGGATGTATCCTTTTTAAGAATGGCTTAATTCAAATGACAAAAAAATCTACTTATTAACAAACATTATCCATTGTACATACATGTAGTACATCTATTACTTTACTTTGAATTTTTATTCAAAATAACTAGATCACTGACCTTCTTTTAATGCTAATGGCCCCTGATAATTTTATAAATAGTGTATACGGGGTAATTTTTTGCCCCGTCTTATTATCTGCGTTTCACCAAAACAATTTTGCCCTGTTTGAAATTCGTACAAAAAAAATTCAAGTAACCATGCATGTTTTTTCTTCCCCCTGTTTTAGATTCCCCCTTTGTAGGGCGAAAATGGCAAAAATAAGACGGGTGGAAAATTTTCCCCAGTATACGAGGGTTGTCCCTTAAAATCGTGGACAAGTTGTCCAGTGTAAAAAATAAACATCACTGCGTTCTGAAATTTTCACATTATTTAGTACATATTTTAGTAATATACACAGCAATTTCAGATAAATATTTATATAAATAAAAAAATTATGTGATTTTATGCCATGTATTGTATCACGTTACGGCGCATGGATTATAACATAAAAGTGTTAAAATAGCATCACGTTTCATCTTTGCTGAAAATGAAGTTTGATGAGTCCGACTTAAATTTAGGAATTTCATTGATACACATTCTTTAGTCTCCATAAACGTCGAAGAACTAATTGGCACCCTCGTGCGATCTTCTGAAAAATTTATTAGTAAGTTACGGACAATATTTTACCATCATTCAACTAATAGAAAATCTCATATCGGCGGTCTACTGTGACAGCGTCTTTTGCAATTGCATTAGGACTTTGTCCGTATTTTTTTATCCCCCGGGGACTCGATCAACAAATTTCGACATTGGCTTATTTACCTAAAATTTAACTATTAAAACGCGAATACTATTCAAAGCAGCAGCACTTTTCAGAAACTAAAAAGTATGCAGAAGCAATTAATAGCTTGAATTTTTAATTTCAACTAAGGTATGCTCTTGCTATTTGAAATTTGTTCATGATCTACATTCAGAACACAAACTAAGCATTCATCACGTGCATGACTGTCCATGATGGGACCAGACTTCATACAGAAAAGTGGGTTATACTATGCTATTTCCATAAGTATTTAAATTCTGTGATTATAAAAGTTTAATTAAATAAATTCAGTTTTAAAAAAAACCCCCCCTTTTTTGCATGTTTT
Organism: Saccostrea cuccullata; assembly: GCF_032062105.1. Taxonomy (NCBI): domain Eukaryota; kingdom Metazoa; phylum Mollusca; class Bivalvia; order Ostreida; family Ostreidae; genus Saccostrea; species Saccostrea cuccullata. Next base: position 10,648 of record NW_026923799.1, on the reverse strand, counting down.
TTTCCCATTTATTTTCTCATAGTAAACCTTAACAGAGCTGCGTCGGAGCCTTCGGCTCAGGTGGCTAAAATTGTTAAAGGAATAAAAAATAATGTGAGTCATGTATGTTTTTTTAAATTGTAAATGGTATAGGCGGTATTTGAGCGACAAAGACTTTTTATCGGACGAGGACAATCTGCGAAAAAAAAACGGTTGATTTGGTAAAATCTGCCCAAAAAAAAATTTAAGAATTTGAAAGTCATGGAAACTATACATGGAGAACAACTGTTAGAAAATCAATGACAAGTGCTAGAAAAATGGTTTTAATAATGATTTTGAATTTTCTTGTTCAATATATAGGGAAGGATATGAAGATAACGAAAAGTATTCAGCCTCAAAGTCCATAAAACAATACAAAAAAAAGAAAGCAAAAGGGCCCCCCAAACATTAGAGGTGGATCAGGTGCAATGGAGGAGTGAGCATCCCCGCGACCGATCACACCTGCCTTTTCTCCTTATCATGATCAGGAAATAGCGGGAAAAAAAGTCGTCAATTCAGTGTATAAATTATTAACTACTGGTATGAAAATCTTCAGTCAGCATTTGATCCAAGTATAAAACAGAAGTGTCGGACTCTGTGGTATCTTTTATCTCAAGCTCCCAGAATATATATCGTATTGACGTAGGAATGGAAATTACCATTATAGAGTATTTTCAAGAAATTTTTCACGCTATGTTTTTGACGTTATATTCCCATTAAGTATACTCCGTGGTTACAAATTAAACAACCCTTGCACTTTTATTGTACTTAATTTTCATATTCTGTGGGTACAGTGTACTGTATTTCATACAACATTAAAAGTACATTGTAATGAGTTCATAAACGTATGTAATGCTAATTATCAAGTCCCTGTCTCTCATTTTCAATAGACAAAAGTTGAATTTTACATTCTGCAGTATATTATGCAAACTAGGTCAAGATCAAGTGGAATGTAACCCTTTTTTTTTCCCCCCGAAAAGAAGTTTGGGGGTTTTTTTTTGTCGTGTCCGTCTGTCTGTCTGTCTGTCTCTCTGTCTCTCTGTCTGTCTCTGTCTTTCTGTCTCTCTGTCTCTCTGTTTGTCGGTTTGTCCGCAAAAACTTTAACCTTTCCCATAACTTTTGATTTAGTGGAGCAATGACTTTCATATTTCATATGTGTATTCCTTGTGACAAGACCTTTTTTGGGTAACCAAATTTGACCTTTTGACCTTGACCTTGGAGTTTGACCCATTTTACATGAAATTTTTAACATTTTACCTTGGCCATATCTTTTGAACAGTTGACACAGGGCATTTATACTTCACATATGTAATATTTATTAAAAGACCTTTCACTGGATACCAACAACCTTGACCCTTTGACCTTGACCTTAGAGATTGACCTATTTTAAAAAAATCAAATCTTGACCATAACTTTTAAAGAGTTAGGGCTAGTGCTTTCATACTTTACATATTTGATCCTTATGACAAGCCTTTCAATTGATAACAATAACTTTGACCCTTTGACCTTGACCTTGGAGTTTGACCTTCTTTTAAAGAAATTGAACGTTGACCATAACTTCTGAACGGTTAGGGCGGGGGTTTTCATGCTTACATAAGTATTTTATGTGGCAAGACCTTTCTTTTGATACTTATTACATTAACCTTTTGACCTTGACCTTGGAGATTTTCGTACTTATTAAAAACTTTAACATTAGCTTACTTTCAAATTTACAATTGTTTTCCAGTGATAATACCCTACTTTTTGTACCAATTATCAAATTTGCATTTAAGAAAACTTAATCTTTGCTATGTTGTCATAGGAGGCATCAGTGTTTCACAAACACATCTTGTTAAACTTTCTTCAAATTATAACGTGAACATGCCCTTTTGTATCGAATCAACTGAGAGATGAAAACCCCGTAGATGTATGTAGGTGACAGGTATTTTGCTGCATAAGTGAGGAGAGTTGACGATTTATAATAAGCGAGGTTTTAGCTAAATCAAATTAAAGTTCACATTCTTTCTAATGTATCATGGTTTTTTTTTTTTATTCATTTTATATACTTGGATGATAGTAAATATTAAGTTATATTTTTATTATAATAAAGCCTTTTCTAAATTTTAGTAAGATCGTTATATTTGATTATATCGGAAATTTTTTGTTAAAAATCATTCTCAATATTAGAAGCAAAATCCAAATAATTATACATTCACAATGTTGCATGTGTTTAATCTATATGTATACATGACTTTTGTTTATTACTAAGGATATGATAGATTTATTTATTTATTTTATTTTTATTTTTTTTTTTTTTTTTGATGTCATTTTTTTTTATTTTTGACAAATTATTTTTTGGCTTTGTCATTCTCGTACATGTGTAGACATGCCACAATAAAAATAAAAATTCTATTAACGTGTATTTTAAAATTTAAGAGCCATTCTCTGTAATGATTTGAAATTTTATATAGGAGCTGGGGCACGCATAGTCTAAAATTTCTCCAAACTCTCTATGATAAAAGTCATTGATACCCTAAACTAAAATCAGGCAAAAACTGGTTGCTATGTTTTATAGTTACCATGGCAACATGTCTTAAAGTTCGAAAAATGGTATTTTTAAACATGTTTAGAGCCCCATAGTTAACATTTGCGGCAAAGTAAACAATTGTCAATGACTGTTTTCAAAAGTTGAAGGTCAGATGTTTCAAATGCATGATAAACATATTTGGTAAATAACTATTACATACGTTACTATGGAAACAAAGTATTTAAAAGTAAAAAAAATATACATTGAACTTTATTAAGTAATACAAGTAAAAATAAAAAGAAATCATATGATAAAATGTGACCAAATAAAAAAAAAAAGAGCCTTGAAACATATACCAAAAAAAAATATGATATTTCATTTTGGTTGGCAATGGTTCCCAAAGGGTTTTTTATACCACAGAGAGCCTTCAAAGTAACACTCTGTATGTTTAAATCTGATCTTATTTTTTAAAAAAGTACATTTCCTCATAACTAATGATCGATTTTTAAAGATGTTGGTGTGCTCCAAGTTTTCCCATTTGAAAAAATTCAGATTAGTTTTTTTAAATAGAGCGTTGCTATGGAAATAACAAAAAATATATGCATAAAAACCTGAAAAATATTTTCTTTCCTTGGAACGTACCCTTAAATGTAGATTCCCAAAACTTTTATGATTGATATTTATTAACAGCTAACTTGACTTTTAATTTTTACTATCATTCAATCTCTAAGTGGATGCAAGAAGTTGGCACACAGGGTTTAATATTGATATAAAGTTCACAAAATCGAACATTTTCCCTTCTTGGTAGCCATAGCAACAGTGTTGTTTTTATAAATTTTATAATAAAAATATATTAAATTAGTTCTAACAGATAAGTACTATTCAAGCTGGGCCTTTAATTTGTTTCTTGATTAAATGGCAATTTAATTTTTAAAGCAGCGAAAAATAATTCACTTTTAAGCACTGGTACTTTGTTTCTATGGTAACACTGCAAAGTAGCAATTATACCCAATTTTTCTTATGGTTTTGGTGTTGCAAGGTCCTAAGGATGCATATTTGCCAGTCTTGAATTTTCATGTTTTTCCTCAAGACAGTAGCATTAACCCAAACTTAGTTACTGGTTTTGCATGGTTACACTGTGTTACCATGGCAACCATAAAAGTTATTTATAGAATGATATTGCTTATACTTATATACTTACGGTCAAACATTTTCATTGTTTTTCTTAAGTCGTTATTGAGTTTGAGCATGTAACACCTACCATTAGTGAATTCAGAGTGTTTTTCAGCATATTTCAGCATTTTAAATGTATTCCAAATGTACCCTTGGTTACCACTTACTAAAAATATATTCTAAAAATTTTTTTACAGTTTAAGTGACATCAACGTGTCAGGTTTTTGTGAGAATGGTTTGTTTGCTTTTCCTAGTTTTTAGTAAGCCACAGTCTAGATTTAAAGTGGCTGAAAATCTCGATTTTTCAAACTTTTTGGGTGTTGCCATAGCAACCGAGACACATAGCAACGAAATTTTGTTTTATATTTGTTTTTGGTGTCAAGTACTAAGCATAGGTGAAGTTTCATCAAAATCGGTGACCATGCGTGGCAACGAAGTTTAAGTGGTTACAGAGAATGGCTATTAAAAAAAAAAAAAAATACAAAGCAACAGAGACATTTGGAATCCTCCCAAATCCCATATATCAGCGAATGTCCAAAAACTGTATGATTATTATTAGTTACATTTTATTAAATGCACGTGAACAAATCATCAAGTAACTATCACCCACCCCGGACAGTAGTGTAAAACTTTTCCCCAATCCGTGCTCAATTGCAAATATGATACTTCAGAGTTTGAATTCAGTCTCAAAAATAAACAGTGGCATTGTTTTCATATCTAATAAACTTTAAAAAGCCAGTAAGCAATTTTATCTATTTGGATTCAGAAAAAAATATTTAAAAACTTATTTAATGTATATTGTGATATTAAAATCCAGAAATTTAAAGCAGAGTTACATTATGGGTTTTCCCTTTAACAAATATTTTACAATGAAATATGTTTTATTTTTAAGAATATTATAAAGAACATTATCCAAGTTAAAAAAAAACCCATAAACAATAAAACATTGGAGAAGAGAAACACGTAAATTAAAACAATAGAGGTGGTAGAAAGGGACCATGGAGGACTGGGGATTTCCCCCTGACCAGTGAACCCGCCACGTGCCCCTTATTTTGATAGGGAAATAAGGAAAAAACCCACAGTTCAATGTGTATATAATGGCCTAACAATAGTGTGAAAGACAACATTCAGTATTTGACTACATGAATTATTTTTTTCTGTAGGTCATTATATCAAACCCAAAAAACTTACGAAATGGTACTTTTTAAAAAAACTGCTGTAATTTTATAACTTGTCTGTTAATAATTTACAATAATTTAAAATATTTTTTTGGGTTCCTTTTAACATCTTCAAGAATACTAAAAAGTAAGTAAATTCATGTTTGTTAAACTAATGGACACAACATTTTATCTTTTATTTGCTATTGATATTTATCAAAACTTGCAAAAATGGTAATTATCCATTTTTTTTTACGTATGAAATGTGTTACATAAAATTGTGCATAGCCATGGAAAATTTTGCTCACCAAAAAATTTCGCATATACTAATCTTCATGCAAGCAAAATGACAAATATAAAACCACTAAAGAAACTCACTATACAGTAAACATGTTATAAAACAAAACCTTAAAAAAACACAAAACTTGGGAATGTTTTTGATGTCACTCTTTTTAACATTTTTACAGACGAAGGATGTTGCATTTATTGTGAGTAAATTGAAAGGGTTTAATATAATCAACATCTTAAACATGTAATATAATCAATATCTTAAACATGTTCAGTAATTGTTGTTTTATTGATATTAAAATAGAGATAATTAAAGAATTAAAACACTTATGTTTTAGGTTTTATATTCCTAATAAAACAACCCATCCTCCTTTTGCATATTTATTTCTTTTATGCCTGTTACGTGGATGAGTATATTTTCTTAATTCTAATTTTTTTTTGCTTTTTTTTTCTTTTTAGGACCTTCCGAAACCAAATAATATACAATGACTCATTTCCATCAAGAATACTTTCATATTATCATTACTATTATGATAGTGGAAAACTGTTTACAGTCACAATTTTAATCTGTATTTGTGCATCAGCTATCTTTCTTTTTGTGAGGGAACATAATAGTAAGTATACACACTTATTCTTTAAACGACATTGGCTTTAACACTGATGTGTGCATATTGTATTGCATTCTATTAAAAACTATGATGTGGCTTACATGTATGTCTCAAAACAGATGTCACTTGTGGTTGTTCGGTCTGCATATTATTGCTTTTGTCATTGAATTATCAATAATTGATAAGTCATAAACACAGAAATGATAAACTAAGCATTTCCTCTTCCCTGTTCCTACGATTTTGATGCTTTTAAATTTGGCAGAAGTTTTTGAGGGATTGTTATTGGAATTCATACATGCATGTAAATTAGTATGTGGGGTATGATGTTTGGATAAGCTTAAGAATTCTTGGGAAGTTAAAACCAGGTTTTTCATAATCTCATTTTAAAGAAAATGTTCATTTTTTTTCCTGTAATTGATTAATGTTATTTACAAGTAATAAGCTTTTTCGTGATTACAGCTGATTACATGTGTATAGAATTACTTGAAAAAATAATCAATTATGGGTGGTAAAGACTTACTTCTTAACTGAAAATTAATGGGTAAATGTTTTTTTAGAATGTAAAGCAATAAGAATAATCGGCACAGGGTGTGTGAAACGTGGAGAGACGACTGTATTGTGTGCAAAAGTTCTCAATAGATATATGGTAGTGAATTGGTTCAAGGTCAATCCTAAATCAAATGAGATGGAAAAAATAAACCTTAATCATCCCAAATACAGAAACAGCTATGAAAACATTCTTGTCATCAACAACGTGGAAAATTTGGATTTAACAACATACCAAGCATGTATTGGGGAAGTAAGCCATGAGTTTAAAATTTGGGAAAAATCGAAGGTAAAAAGCGTTTTTTGGACTTTCTAATTTTTGATGAATTTTAAGGACCTTCTCTACACATCTCAATTATGTGTTCTGGACATTGAGAAAAATATATTCTACAGTGTATAAAGGTGTTAATATTGAATTATTAAGTAATTTTCACTATATGGTACGTGGCATTAACCTCAAGGAAAACTAATCAAAAACAACAAAGTATCAGTGAACAGAAATCACTTGTTTACTTTCACGGAGGAAGTACATGCTAATAACGTGTTCAATAAAGAGGTAGGTTCACCTACTCCATAAAATGGCCCTGTCAATACATATATATCATTCAGCTGACCAGATCCTAACATCCCATTTCGAATATAAACATAAAAGTAGAAACTTAGTACTTTCATTTCCTATAAAAATTTTCCTCTGACAGCAACGTTGGGAAAATCAGGTTTTGTGAAACTGCAATGCTCTTGATTTTTGAAGAAATGGGTTAAATTGAGTATCTTCAACTATTTATAAGAATATGAGCCCACTCCACGATCCAAATCTCTTTTGCATATGTTAGTTTCTTCTGAAACAGTTCTTTCGTTTTGTAATCAAATATTTAAGATCATAGGTTGGGGGCTATGAAATATTCAAAAACAGCTTAAATATTTGGTCATTTTTAAAGCATTTTTCAAATATATATGTATATTTTTCGAGGAAAAAGACGAAATTCATGACGTAGTAATACATTGACCGGAGAAAAAAGATAAAAAAAAACGTCATTTTACCTTGATAGGAAGTCACTAAGGGTCCAAGTGAAAATTTACATTTTTAACTGAAACTGAGTACAATGTAGTTCTGGTTTTTAAGAAATTCACAGGGCCAAAAATGTCTCAAGGTGAACCATATTTTTGGCCTTTCTCTGAAAGCAGTTAAACTCATATAGGGAGTGTGGCACACTAGGTTTTGATTTTTATGAAACTTTGCACACATACCTATATTGATGTATGAATCTAAAATTCAAAATAAAATGATTGCTAGGGTCCATGGTTACCATGGCAATCAACATACATTTTATGGCCTAGAACTCGCTTAATTGTTATAAAATTATACCCTTTTTGATTTATCAAAATTGTTTAATAGAAGAAGATATATATTCATATGACTTCCTTTTAGCCAAAATACGCAATTTTTAATTTCTTAAAATTATTTTTAGTATTTCAGCATCTTTACCTCATGAAAAATATCCCCTCGTTTTTACATAGGATTTTATGGGGGAATATTGTAGATGTCAGGCTCTTTTGAAACACCTTGTATAAATTTTTGCAGTTGGTAAACATGAATACATTGATTTGCATGTCCATACATAGTTCTAATATAAACTACAAAGAATAACTTGGTATTCATATTAAGTTTTCATGTTACCATGGTTACAAACTTATGCTATTTTTAAATATTTCAGACAACTACAGCAAGAACTGTGAAATCACAAATTTTCGGGGGGGGGGGGGGGTAATTTTCGTAGTTTTCGAGGTATGAAGAGACCCCTGAATTTATGCCGCCACGTAATGCTAGTGTTCACATATATCACTACCTAACTATTAAATAACCACGAAATCAGGCCCCCATGAACCAACATATTTTCCTCAAACCACAAAAATTTGACCCCTGCAAAATACATTTGTTTTCGTGGTATATACGTTTTCGTGGTATTTTTAATTTTAGGAGTAATCACACAATGCAAGATCGAAATGACGTCATATTTGCTATTAAAAAAGGGGAACCCTGTGCATGTTTTATGACCAAATGTTAAAACTTTTTGCCTTTGCCAAAATAAAATATAGCAAGTAAGTAATGCATAGTTCGCAAATTTGACAATTTGCATAATACGTACACGCTTATTCGTCGTGTTTTGAACTAGAATATCAAATTTACAAGTTTATAGCCGGCAATCCCTCCATATCATCGTCTGTTAACTATTCATACAGCTACCGGTCATGTGACAATAATTTGGAATTTCCAACTTTTGATATTTTTTCTACGCTGATCTAGTAACGTCATTTTTTATATAATTTTCAAAGAAAATATCGGGGGTGTTAAAAAGTTATATGATAAAATAAATATTGTGCGATTGATGTTTAATCGAATTAAACATTTAATTTTTTAAATATACATGTAATTTATATTTTAAAACGTGAAACATTCAAATAAAGCTTTACAAAATTACTTCTAAGCCACTCTTGAGAAAGAGAAAATTTTTACGTTATTAATTATATTTATAGAGCTTAGGCACGCCTAGATAGATGTGGTCTTGATTAACAACAAATAAATTTCCATGTGAAATAATGTAATCATTTTGTTAATTAACTAGTATTTTTGACACTTAAAGTTTATAAGTATTTTGCCGGACTATATTTCCATAGTTTACTTGTTTTATAGATACCACGAAAACATATGAAGTCAGCAAAAAAAATCGAAAGAGCAACTATGCAAGAATTCAATGACCTTCTGAACAAATAACAAATGATATATGTGTTTAAATCATTTTAAAATAAGAAGAATTATTGTTTGTATATGTGATAAATAGAAAACATCTCAAATATTCAGTCTTGAAGCACTTTATTACAAATTAACCGTAATGCCACGAAAACTCATGATTCGAGGGTATGTCAATCCGTGTCCATAAAATTAATTGAGTATTTTTAAATGGTTTAAAACATATTCAGATATATGATTTAAAAAAGGAGTAAAAACAAAGGTAAAAAAATCAATTTTTATGACAAAGGCTCATAGGTCAAGATCAAAAACGATTGAAATGAAGATTTAAGGACATTAAACAAACTTTTTTCTGTGTCATAATTAATATTTGTGTTTTAAACAACGAATGAATAAACAAAATTACAGTTCTGTCAACAATACCTAACACCATATGAATTGATGAGTTATATATGGACAGAATGTCAAAGTTCAAGGTCACAATTGTATATAAATTTTGACTTTTGTCCTTCGCTTTCACTGAAAGTGGTGATTGTTAGTTTGGATCTGTCTGTCTCGAGTATGTCTGTGACACTTACTTTTGGTGTTATGTCTCTAGAAGCAATTCGCTTTGAAATTATAAAATAGAAATCCCTGTGACCTGAGGAAACTCCCATCATATTTTTTGTCTATTTAAACATTTTATTATCGTGCAATATCTCAAGAAGCCGTCGAATTTTTTGGGGCGCATATTGTTTTTGTCCTGTCTGTTTGTCTGTTTAGCTGTGTGTCTGTCTGTTGTTAACCTTCGCAGTTACTTTGGAACCATGAGAGATAGAGACTTCATATTTGGAATACATACTCCACTAATTAAACACTTTCAACTGACACCAAGGACAATGACCTTGTGACCTTAACTGTGACCTATTTACAAAAAATAGATTTTTTCGAACTTTGGCTATAACTTTTAAACCATTGGAGGTTGAGACTTTATATTCGGTATGCATACTTCACTAATTAGGTGCTTTCATACGACACCTAGGTCAATGACCTCGTGACACATGTCAATTAAAGTTTATATGGAGTAAAGAGACTCCTGTTGATTTAAAGCTCAAAAGGTCAAGGTAAAAAAAATATGTATTTTAACCTCTCATTTTGAAGCGATATCTCAAAAAGCATTTTAACGTTTTCAATATAATTTAAGGTAAGACGACACGTTCCTGGAATATATGATTTGTATCTTTTGGTATTATATAAGAATATTCATTTTTGGCATTCTCTCCTGATTTCTACATTGTTGCAAAATTGTTTTTATTATAAGTACACCAAAAATTGTGATATAGGCTATTCAGAAGATTATCCATAACAGTTATATAAGAAATATGGCCCTCTGATATCTTAGTCAAATGCCTGGAAAGGTATCCAATTTTTTGGAAGTTTAGCCGTTCTTCAATCAAATTCTTGGGAAAAATTGTATATTTTAGGAACTGTCATTTGACCTTAAAATCATTTCCTTTAGGTTTGCCCCCCCTATAAAATGTTATTCCCACCCCCCCACCTTACCCCCTTTTTAAAGTACAAGACCCGGGGACAAAAAGGCCCTTTAAAATTGTTGTTGTAAGGC